>NW_022589716.1:11498306-11674807 GCF_004348235.1 Phoca vitulina
GGCATCTAAGAATCAGTCCCTTGCAATCACTCCCTTGCCAGTAACACCACCAAAGCTACAAGTGAAAATCAAAGAACATTTTTAATGAAAAAAGCCCTTTACATCCCTTTTTCTGCAAATCCACTGCAATAATTTTGAGGCTGTTAGTGACATTTAAACCCTTCTAGATATTCCGATGCTAGAGGGAGGCTGTTCTTGCAACACAGTCTCAAATAGTAAAATCTCTTTACATTTCACCTGTGACCTTTCCTTTCATATAATGTCAACAATATATAAAACAAATGTTTGAAGTTTCCAAGACAGGTTTTGGTGCTTGGGTAACCAGCTTTCTTGCCATTATTCACATTCATTATTCAGTAAGTGTCTTTGGAGTACCTTTTTTATAAGGTTAATTCGCATATGCGTGTCTCTTTTGTACTTCATGCTATCCAAGCATGGCTCACACTCACTTTTTTTTTTTAAATAAATATCCTTTCACATTATGATAATATTAAGAGGGATTTCTTAAATTAAGCATCCTGACTTCCTTAGTGAAGCACGGAACGGGTGGCTGGCGTTTAAAAAACAAGTCAGTCCAGAACAAAGCAAGGTTCTCTTCTGCATGGATGAGTAATAGATGCCCCTTGGCAATCTTGTTTGGAACCGACATTTAAGCATTTCTAAGCATCTACTAGTGCCAGAATTTTGTCTGCCTTATCTTGTTTCATCCTCACAGCATCCCTGCAAATTAGGGGTTTTTGTTCCCATTTTACAGATGAGGAAAGTGAGGCTCAGAGAGATGGGTTAACTTGTCTATTGTCCCTGGGTTAGTAAGTGGCAGGGCAGGGTCCTGCTCTCAGCACTGTCTGAATGCTGAAAACCGAGGCTGTCTCTCCTTCACTGTTCTACACCTTACAGTGGACGTGGTGACTGCGAGACATTTAAGAGTCCTGCCCGCACCACCTGAACCAGAATGGGAGAGGGCACACAGAGGGATCTGCTTTTAAAAGCCCTCCTTGGAGCACCAGGGAGCATCAGACTCTTGGTTTCCGCCCAGGTCTTGATCTCAGGGTCATGGGATCCCGCCCCGCTTTGAGCTCTGCACTCAGCAGGGAATCTACTTGAGATTCTCTCTCTCCCTCTCCCTCTGCCCCTTCTCCCTGCTCTGTCTCTCTCTCTCTCTCAAAATAAATAAATAAATCTTAAAAACAAAGCCCTCCTCATCCCAGATGATCCCCATGTGCAGCTGGGGTTGGCGGGGAATGACTGCTGCAGGAGATGTAAACCCAACTCCATGGGCAGCACTTGGCTGGAGCCTGGAGGTTTAGTTTGAAACAGTTATATCTTCCCCACGTGGACTTGGCTACAATTGTGCTGCTTAGGTAGGGGGAGAAAACAAAGGTGTTTATGGTTAAAAGGGGAGGGGTTGGGGCACCTGGGTGGCTTAGTTGTGAGTGTCTGCCTTCGGCTCAGGTGATGGTCCCGGGGTCCTGGGATCGAGTCCCACATCGGGCTCCCTGCTCAGCAGGGAGCCTGCTTCTCCCTCTCCCACTCCCCCTGCTTGTGTTCCCTCTCTCGCTGTGTCTCTCTGTCAAATAAATAAAATCTTAAAAAAAGGCGGGGGGGAAGGGTTAAGTTTGGGTTCAAGAAACAAGCAAGATGTGCTTTCTGCCAGGAAGGGAAGGTTAATAGACATTATTTGTTTTATTCCCCAAATCCACCCATCCTTTTGGTAAGGGCACACTGATCATGTTTGTGGGGAGCCACCCCCGCCTCCCTCACTCTGCTGAAGACATAGTCACATGACCCCGACCTGGCCAGTCAGGACATGGCGTCCCCCAGCTCAGTGATTTGTTCAGGGTGGACAAATGACCCAAGCCAACCAGCCAGATCCCATCAGCCCATCTGGAGACTTTTGCATGGATTTCAAAAGAGGTGTACTCTTTCTTTTTTCCCCTGAGACTGTTGGGAGCCATCTTGGTTTCGTAAGGGAAGAGCCTATCTGACAATGGAGTCAACATGGATAAGAGAGGGCTGAGAGAGAGAGGGAGACCAAGTCCTGCATTGTTTGAGCTTTGGACCAATTGAAACTATGCTTATAAACTTCATAGTTATGGGAGACAGTAATCTCCCTTTGTGCTTAAGACAGTTTGGATTGCCTTTTTTTTTTTTTCCTTTTTTTTTTGTCACTTACATCTGAAAAGAATTCCAACTGACCCAGGATATCAGACATCAGACTCACATAAATCTAAATAAAGGAAATAGGCTTTTCTGGTAGCAATTACATCTACTCATTCATTCTATAAATATTTATTGAGCTTCTGCTATGTGCCATTCACTCTCCTACGTGCTGTAGGAGATTCAGGAGCAGCTCTCAAAGGACAGATGGCCTGATTGAAAGAGGATTTGAAGCAGAAGACAAGGGTAAAACAAGGTGGGAAGGGAAGGTGCCCCAAGAGATGTAGATCATATGCTGGAGGGATCCAGTGGGGGAACACTCACACCAAGGGAAGGCTTTTCTTCTAATCATGGGACCATTTCTTCCTGTCCTCTGAATCCAGATGCTCCGCTCAGCACCTGGCACAGGATGAGTCCTCAGTAAATCCTCAAAGGATGTACGGCTTTGTGGAGGGTGTCACACTAAGCAATAGGACAGCTGAACCTTTGAGCCAGGCCTCAAGGCAGAAAGGTGGGAAGTCACAGACCCCTGCCCATGGTTCGTGTTGACTCAGCGCTCTGGTGGAAGAGGGGATGCTTTATTGTTTAAAGAGTAGAGGAGCCAACTCAGTTCCAACTGCATGTTCAACAGCCAACTGATTTCTATCTTCAGGTTGTATGGGAACCTCCTAGGATTAATCTTTGTCCTTGGGTTTCTTGATAAATAGTCTTTTTTTATTTTAAAGAAACAGAAATGTCATTATTGATTCTTGATTATAATTTTTCTGTGCTTACGAAATTTTCATGGAGTATATACAAGTATAAAGAAGAAACAAAGTCATAATTCTGTCACTAAGAAATAACCACAGCTAACACATGCACACACAGAGATGGAACTGTACGGATTTAATCCACTTTCCCAGCATGTCATATCTTTCCTTGTCAACAAACAGAGCTGTACATTATTGTTTTAATGGCCACTGAGTATTCCATTATAGGGACGAACCAAAATTAATTGAAGCAATTTTCTGCTGTTGGACATTTAGGTTGATTCTAGTTGTATGCTATTATAAAAACACTGAACATCCTCATAGATAAAATATTGTACATTTTAAATCATTTCTTTTGGATAAATTCCTAGAAGTGGAATTGCTAGGTCAAATGAAATGCATGCTTTTAAAACTCTGTGACACACACTGCCAGTCTGACTTCTGGTATTTACTCTCAAAAGGGCTTACTCCTCTATACTCTCTCTAATACCGGTGTTAACCATTTTTCTTTCTCTTTTGTGCCTCTGTAGCCTTGGCAACAGTGTTGGGCAGGGGGTCATGCTGGTCCCTCCTGTCCCTTCCCATAAAGCTCCCTGACAAGGAGACCCATCTCCTAGACATGGATCTGATGAGAAGAGCAGGTGCCCCCTATAGGAACCCAGCCCCTAGGTTTAGAGAGGCCAGGAACCTCAGTTTCCCAGTCTCAGTTTCCAGAATTACCTCCTTCTTCCATTAGTACCAGGACACTGTTCTTCTGAGAGCTTAGGGGGCCAGGTTCCTGACACAGTGTGGAAACAGAGAATAGTAAACGTGCAGGGCCCGGTAGCTGACAGGAAGGAACTGGGAGTTTTCAAGTGACAGGGTGACAGCAGGGTCTTTCATCATGCCACAGTCCAACCTGCTTTAAAGAGATCCAAGCAGATCAGGCACGATTACAGCATGAGTTTCATTAGAACAAAGCCTAGTTTATTCTTGCCCCAATTACTCTTTTTCCCTCTTTCTCTCCATGAAAATTTAATGCTACACTCTCAGCAAGAAGGGTTCTTCTTAATTGATGGGCACTCCGGTAACTGAACCATCTCAGGGGATGCCAAATGATAGCCACAAACAGACCCAGTGTGAACAAGCCCCCTTAACCAAGAGGTGTGCTCCTGGGAGTCTGCAGACCGAATCCGGAACCAGTATCCCTTGATCATTCGACAACTAATGACTGAAGGCCTGCTTTGAGGCATACCACGAGCTAGCTCAGAGCTAGTTCAAAAAGATCATTGTTGTCCATGTTCTTTTCTTTTCTTTTTTAAAGATTTTATTTATTTATTTGAGAGAGAAAGAGAGAGAGAGAGAATGAGCTGGGGGAGGGCCAGAGGAAGAGGGAGAGAGAGGGGAGAAGCAGACTCCGTGCTGAGTGGTGGAACCTGATGCCCACCCATTCCAGGACCCGAGATCACAATCTGAGCCAAAGTCAGACGCTCAATCCCCTGAGCCACCCAGGCGCCCCATCCATGTTCTTTTAAAAGAATGTTCTCCACGAACCATGAGAGACTATGGACTCTGAAAAACAAACTGAGGGTTCTAGAGGGGAGGGGGGTGGGGGGTGGGTTAACCTGGTGATGGGTATTAAAGAGGGCACATTCTGCATGGAGCACTGGGTGTTATATGCAAACAATGAATCATGGAACACTACATGAAAAACTAATGATGTAATGTATGGTGATTAACATAACATTAAAAAAAAAAAAAAAGAATGTTCTCCAAATTCCTGGAACTCAATCATACCGAAGCTCTATGGTGTAGGGAAAATCCCAGTCCTTGGAGTTATGGGGACCTGGGCTCCATTCTTGTTTGGATGGAGTTGCTAACATTCATCATTTCTCCTCTTTGAACCTCAGTCTCCTCATCTGTGAAATGGAGATGGTAGTGATCTCAACTCTGTAGAGTTGTGAGGATTTAGCAAGGTGACCCATGCAAGGTGCTTAGCGTAGACCTTCATGCATAGTTGGCGCTCAGTAAATCTTGGCTCTGTACAGATGATTATCATCTGTAAAATGGAGAAAATGATGCTAATCATAGAGTGCCATTTTAAAGATGAAAGGAAACAAGGCTTGTTAAGCACCTGGTACCTAGAAACTTCTCATAAAATGGCCTTTTTGGGTTATTTGTCTGTGTTAGAAATATCACCCTCAAGAGGTGAGAAATGTGGAGGGGCAGGAAGACTCAGGTCTGAGGGAGTTGTTGAATTTTTGAAACAGAAGTTGTAGATGTTACTTTTAAAAGTAGGCTCCCCTTCTTGAAGAGTTTCCAGTAAATGTGCAACCAGGAGGAAATAATTTCTATTTGAGAGCACAAAATGTCTATAGTTGTTTTTTGAATGATAGAGTAACAGTGGAATTCATGTGGAGAAGAAGAGAGAGAAAGTCTTTTGGAGATGAGAGAAAAAGGACCAGTGACCCAAGGGCCCAAACAGATGATAACCAGTAAGAGAGTCTTGGTCAGGGGCTAGTTGATGGATTCTCAGTAACTGTCCCTGCCCAGCGTTCCGTTGATGTCCCTCTCCCACTTCTGTCCTGTGCTGTAATTACCTTCTGTTAACTCCAGATTTGAGGCAGGTCTGGTATACACAGAGCCTTGATTGGTGGCACCTGGGAAGTGAAAGCGAGGTGGCATTGCTCATGCTTGAGAAGAAAGGGCTGGACGTGTGAGTTCTAAGCGGGAACTTGGAGCAAGAAGGGACCAGCCTGTGTCCTTGAACTCTTGGGAAAGCATTTGGACCTGTCACCCACAGGGGAAGGACCTTGTAGGTCATCTTAGTTGGCTGTTAAAACAAAGGGTGACTGTCCCAGAAGGCTGAGGAATTCAAATAAATAAATTCAAATAAACCTTCAGGACAAGTTGTTTTATTAAGTAGATTTTTAGGAAGGTCTCCTGGAATCCAAAGTACTTGAAAACAAAACAAAATAAAATGCAACATATGCACAAGTGTCTGGAGAGTACCTGGTGCCAATTTTTTTTGAGAAGCCAAAGCTATTGGTGATTTCTGCCACAATAGAGAGATGAGCTTTGACGACTCAAAAATGTGTGTACCTCAGCCTTGAACATGGTTTCCAAAATGCTTTCCTAGTCGCAGAGGGACCAATTTGGCGCTCGGGGCACACAACAATTTCTGTGTGCTACCCTAAGCTTTGGCATTGTAATAAATGAAGAGGAGCTTAATGATGAATTAGAACATTCCCTTTGGGGATAAATTACCTGTCATTTAAAACACAAACTAAAAAGTCCTGCTTATTTCACTAGTTGGTTTTGTAAAAGCCACCAGCCTTGTCCGTTTGAGCCAGTCTGGAGTGAATGGATATTTGTGGAAGAGGCAAGAGTGTCCTGGATTTTTTCCCCTTAGTAATCTAGCTGGATGATTTCCCCCTTCTGCTTGGCACTGTAAGGAATTGTTAAATACATCACATGGCAAAATGGGAAGAAAGAAGTGGGAAGAATATAGGAAGTTGAGAGAAACCTCATGAATCCATGACCTACAAGTCAGAAAGAGAAAAATGGGAAAAACAGGAGCAACATTTAGTTTCAAGCAGGGAAGGAAAGAAGAAAGAAGTGGGATTATTATGCATGAGGATTTGTGACAATAGTGTGGAAACAGCTGCATTTTTACTAGAACCTACTATTTCTAGCACTGGGCTAGCAAGCCGGCCACTTATGGCAAGATTGTTCCCTGTTCTCATGGAACTGACCCTCTTGGCTCTACACCATTGAGGTAGGTTCCTGTAGCAAAGGTCATGTCCACTGTCAGGCTGGGACCTCTCCAGATTTACCTGGCACCACTCTCTTTCCTATCTTTCCCCTTCAGTCATTCTAGAATCTTCTCAGTTCTTCCATTCTGCCAGGCTGTCCTCCTGCCTTCTGGTCTTCATACATACCCTCCATGGCCTAGAGTGCTCTTTGCCTGGCTATCTCCTTTTCAACTCACCTGAGACTCCCCCTTCCCTGGGGAAGCTTCCCTGATCCAAGATTGGGTTTGATCATCCTGCTAGATGTTCTCGTATTTCCCTGTATTGTTTAATTATAATTAGTAACTATCGGCCTCAAGTCTGTCTTCCCCACCGCTCTGTGGGTCCATGAAGGCTGGCACAGAGTCTATTTTCTTCTTTAGTGCCTCGCCCTGGGCCTGGCTCATAATAGAGGCTCGATAAACATGGGAAAGCAAAAGGTTTATTCCTTATAGCCTAGAAGTTACAAGTTTCTTAATTGAATTTCATTTTTAACCTTAGATTATCAGTCCTTTTTTCCCTGCTTCTAGGACATCTAGGTATTTCTTTATTAGTACATCTAGTTTTTACCCACATCATTCAGGCAAAACAAAGGAGAAATGCAGCTAAAGAAATAAGCAAATTTTCTTCTGCCATAATAAGCAGGTCTTAAGAGGATGGAAAATTTTCTTCAAGGGGTAAACTGGAGAACTGGTAAGGATGTTGCTCTAAATCTCAGACTTGGACAGACACTCCATTTTAAACCCTGTGGTATTAATCTATGATTATGGCTTTTCTCATTTCTCACATTTGAGAAGGAAATACACATTGTCATTGTGACTTTAGATTACAGTGCTTTATGAGGGCTTTAAGCCCAAGGACACCGAAAAAGAGAAAATCTGCACCAGAAAATGTAAGCAAGGAAATATGCATTCATGATGCTGAACTTTCTGTGGTGCTGTTATCAGTGTGGGCAGATGATTTCTCTGTAAAGTGCACACACGTGAGTGCCAGGCGGCACCTAGATTTACTAGCCCGAGGGAAAATTAACCAGTGCCAGAGTTTCTACCACAGAGAGTCAATAGAATGAAATGCAGTCTTCTTTAACATGGCCTTCCAGGGGCGCCTGGGTGGCTCAGTCGTTAAGCGTCTGCCTTCGGCTCAGGTCATGATCCCAGGGTTCTGGGATCGAGCCCCGCATCGGGCTCCCTGCTCAGCAGGGAGTCTGCTTCTCCCTCTCCCTCTCCCCCTGCTTGTGTTCCCTCTCTCGCTGTGTCTCTCTCTGTCAAATAAATAAATAAAAATCTTTAAAAAAAAAAAACACCAAAACATGGCCTTCCAGAAACTACAGCTGCCTGCAGATGGTTAACACAGGCACTGACCAGAAATGACAGTCACTGTGTTTGTAGGTGATTTCATTAAATTGCGCAGTGGCTAAAATTGCCGATAACCCAGTGAGACTCTCATGGGGCACAAGAAGAGGTTCAAAAGCATTAGAAGACCCACACACCAGGATTCTAGACCTAACTACAGCTTACAACAGAGGGGACTTTGAGCAGGTCCCTCGTCCGCAGGCTTCACTTTCCTCTCGGCAAAATGGGTTTAATAATACCTCTGGGCACAGGGTTCCTCCGTAGAACACCCAGGGGGACCTGGCTCTAGTAAATGCTCTGCAGGGGAAACTCGTAGGCCCCTTTGTTCCCTCAGCTCCCTGTTGTGGAAGGCCACAAGTCCCTAGCC
Organism: Phoca vitulina; assembly: GCF_004348235.1. Classification (NCBI taxonomy): domain Eukaryota; kingdom Metazoa; phylum Chordata; class Mammalia; order Carnivora; family Phocidae; genus Phoca; species Phoca vitulina. The sequence goes on from NW_022589716.1 coordinate 11,506,702, forward strand.
TGGAGGCATGTAGTGAGTGAGTCACCAAAAAGTCCAAGCTGGGCTCTTCAGCTGAGTCTCAATTTTAAAGAGAGTCGGCAGGATTAGAAAACTTTTCTTCCACTCTCCAGGTTTGGTTTATTAGGAGCAGAGCCCTCAGAGGATTCCTAGGGCCATTAGGGAGTTCAAATACTGTCTTGAGAACAACGCAAAGATTTCTGTGGGTCAATTTTTCCTCCAACTAAATGCACTTAAGAGAGCATTGGGGGCAGGCATAAAGGAGACTACAATGAGAAAAACATTGAAAGGAAAAGCGGGGGAAAGTTGTGCACCAGGCTGACCCGCGACTACTTAAAAAAAAATTTTTTTTTTCTTTAAATCAGATAGATCACCAGCTGCTTTGTCCGCTGGTGCCCGGCAGCTCAGAGGGGAAGCTGTTTCTGCAGAGAGTCAGGGCGTCCACACCCGCGGCTGCGAGTCCACAGGGGGCGCGGGGCCCCCGGGACCTGGGTATAGGCGCTCAGGGGTGACCGTACACCGCCTCCAGATGCCCCCCTGGAGCCTGGGGGCTCGGCTTGCTTTCTGGCGTTGCCAGCCCGCAAATAATTGACTTGCTATTTTCTTTATTTCCTTGCTGATGGCTTTTCTCCCCCCCCCCCCCCCCCCCCCGCCCGCGCCCTCTGGGACAGGCACCGCCCGGCTCTCTCCGCTGTTCCCGCCTGGGTCCCGAGACGTGGTTTCTGAACCCCGGCATCATCCCGTCTAGCGAAAAACCAAAGTGTTCAAACACGTGGCCAAGCGGCCACCCGGTAAGCCCGCGACAGGCCCCTGGCAGGTCCGGAGATGGGAGGCACTGAGCGCCCTTGAGGGCAGCAGTGAGTCCCCCAAGCCCCCAAGCCCACCCCCTACCCCGCCCCCCCGCCCCTCGTCCCGAGTCCCTGGTTCCCAGCAGCGGGCGTGTGTGTGAACTCTGCCGGCAGTTCTAGGCGATTTGGAAGTACCACCCCGGCTTTTATTAAATGAAGGAAGCAGAGCAGTCAACATTCCATAACGTGCAGAGACGGGGCAACAAGACCATTACAGCCAGCCTGGGAGTATTCATGCGTTCTCTGATTGATTGAACACATTCTTCCCGAGCACCTTCTGTGCGCTAAGCTCTGGAGTGTGACTTGCATGTGTCTCATGCAGCCCTCCTCATACACCTCCAGGGTGGGTGCATCACCCCCTGGCGTCACAATGAAAAGGGAGGGGCTCAGGAACTAATTTTCTTAGGGGCCATTCCTCAGACTTTTCCCTTGGGGAATTTTCTTCCCTTTCTCCCAGCAGGTTTGCATGGGGGTGACCTCATTCCCATTCAGATGAGATGGGTAAGGGGCTCCATTGACCTAAGTCCATCAATACATCCCACCCCAGGCCATGGGGATTGGGGCAGGGAAGGAGAGTGTGACTGGCATGAACCAAGGAGCGCTAGGACCAAGGCAATGGCCCTTCTGTTGGAGAAAGGAAGCTTTCTTTGACCCAACTGGGAGAGGGGATGAGATACTGTGTTTGGGGGCTGAGGGAGGTGAGGAAAAAGTCAGCCCAGGGTGATAGACTCAAGACTTAATAATTTATTTAAAGCTTCCCAGTTTTTTAAATGGAAGGAAATTTTATATCCTTACCATAAACAACAAAACAGTATTGCTTGTCATACATGACTATATTGAAAATAAAACCATATTATTAAATTCTTGTTTGATCCTTCTGCTAACTACAGTTATTGAGCCTAAGGCTTATTTTCTCTTTCTTTCTTTTTCTTTCTTTCTTTCTTTCTTTCTTTCTTTCTTTCTTTCTTTCTCTTTTTTTCTTTCCTTCTTTCTTTTTTTCTTTCCTTCTTTCTTCCTGTCTTTCTTGATATTATTTATTTATTTGAGAGAGAGAAAGAGCTAACGGGGAGGAGCAGAGGAAGAGGGACAAGCAGGCTCCCCTCTGAGAACAGAGCTCGACTTGGGGCTTGATCCCATGACCCTGAGATTATGACCTGAGATGAAATCAAGAGTTGGTGGCTTAACCGACTGAGTCACCTAGGTGCCCTTGTTCTCTCTTTCTGAAGACCAGATTCTAGCAAGTTATTAGAGAGATGTCAAAGACTATCCCCAAATGAGGCTTGTTCCTGGAGTAATATGAAGGATTAAAAGAGAATCCATTTAGTAACATGTCCACCTTCCACCAAAATCTTCTCACAGGTCACCCTTGGTATGTGTCCCACACCAGAGGCAAAGTATCTGTACTTAGTAGAGATGATATACATTAGGGGTACCTGGGTGGCTCAGTCGGTTAAGCATCTACCTTCAGCTCGTGTCATGATCCCACGGTCCTGGGATTAAGCCTCATGTGGGGCTCCCTGTGCAGTGGGGAGCCTGCTTCTCCCTCTCCCTTTGCCCCTCCCCCTTCTCATTCTCTCTCTCTCTCTCTCAAATAGAATCTTAAAAAAGAAAGAAACACATTAAACATGGAAAGTTCTAGAAAGATCATTTTATGAAGGATCTATTGCAGATAGAATTTTCCTACCTCTGGCCATTTGGAATGGCCACCCAAGACCACACCCTACAGCTTGAAAAATTAAAAAAAATTTTTTAATTCATTGTATATTGAAGCCTAGATGCAAAGCAGAACTATAGCCCTATTGTTCATGTTTTTTCTAAGTCAGTAATTTAGCCCCTTAGTCATAGATTCTTTTTCTGTATATTATTAACAATAGACTAGTAGCCTATGCTAAACACAGGCTCCCACAACCCTCTAACTCCCCACCCCCTAGTAAAATCTAGTAGGCCTACTGGACTGGTGGGGGGTGGATACAATTTTAAGGTAGAAGAGACAAAGAGGTGGCACTTTCTTCATGTATCTCTCATGACCTCCACCATGGCCTCCTTCTTCACCAGCTCCAGGTACTGACTGCTTTAACAGTTGACCGGTTAGCATATATTTTAGCATGCAGGCCATATCATCTGAAATAATTCTGAGTTATCGGCTAGATAGAGCTGAAGCATTTCAATATGAATGTGTCCGTGGGAGAGATGCTCTGCCATGAATGAATTTATTGGTTAGTGTATTGGTCACATATTGCTGTGTAACAAATCACCCCAAAATTAGGGGCTTAAAAAAAACAACGTTTATCACGTCATAGTTTCTGCGCACAGCTCAGGTCCCGCCCAGGCTGCTGTCAAGGGGTTGGCTGAGGCTGTGGTCAGGGTTCCCCAGTGGAAGGATCTACTTCCCAATCTCACTGACCTAGTGGTTGGGAGGACTCAGTTTCCTGTGGGCTATGGGACTGAGTCTCAGTCCTTCACTGGCTATTGGGTGGAGAACACCTTAGTTCCTTGCATGTAGGTCTTTCCATAAGGCAGTTCAAAACAGCTTGCTTTATCAGAGCAAGTGAGTGAGAAGACAAGAGAAGAATCAACAGACAGAAGTTATAGTCTTTTGTGAGTCTCAGAAGTGACATTCCATCACTCTTGCCACATTCTTTGTCTAAGAAGCATGTCCCTAGGTCCAGCCCATATTCAAGGGGTGGGGATTAAAGAAGAGTGTGAATACCAGGAGGCAGAGATCACTGAACCCAATAGAAGAAGGCTGCCTTTCACATTTAGTTCATTCGTTCAATCTAGAGCTCTCCGGGCACTGGGCATTGGCCTTTTTCTTTTCTTTTCTTTTCTTTTTTAATTTTATTTATTTGAGAGAGAGAGTGAGAGAGAGAGAGAGCACAAGAAGGGGGGACAGTCAGAGGGAGAAGCAGACTCCCCGCTGAGCAGGGAGCCCGATGCGGGACTCGATCCCAGTACTCCGGGATCATGACCTGAGCCGAAGGCAGTCACTTAACCAACTGAGCCACCCAGGCACCCGGGCATTGGCCTTTTTCAACTCACAAAGCTAAACTAGTTTATCTCAGTAAGTCAGATCTAAACTTCATGTTCCATGGGAAATTTTTAAGGATTAGAAATTTGGATTAGAATTATTGCTACTTTCCTATTTTATAAATTCTCACCCTATTTGAGGAAAATCACATTAATTAGTTTTTCTTTTCATGTATATAAGAAATACTTTTCCTGATTGAAAACAAAAAATGTTTCTCTGACTCATTCTGTGAAGCTCAGACATTTGCTGAAGGAATAAAAAACACAACTACATACATGAAAACTGAATAAGGAGAGAAATCTGTTTAAATAAATAAGATGATGTAGGTTGATTCACCTAACTAAATTATGGTTATTTCATTAACTCTTCAATTGAATTCCAAGTCCCCATTCTACTTGCTGAGGTAAATTTGTTTAACATGAAGCCTTGACATCCTTTAAAATAATTATGCTTCTAAATGAAAGTTTAATTTTTAATCATTTGCTTTGCTAAAATAGAAGCAAATGAGAGGATAATATGACAATTTAAAGGATTTGCAATAGATCCCCTAGAGCTGGAAGAGACATGAATGCTGCTGACTAGTGGAGGAATTTTAAATATGGTAATAGAACAGCTCCCTCCCAATGTTTGCTTCTTTGATGGAAATGAAACCAAAGGGAATAAAAACCAACAGGGGTGAGGCAGGGCAATGCTCCCCCATCAATGGCTGACCTTAATGGGGACTCCCATCTCCCATCCAGAAGGCCCTCTCCTTGTAGACTCAGGTACTACAGAGCTGGTCCCAGGAGGAAAAAGAGCCAATTCCCAGCAAAACAAAATGAAAACAAATTTCATCCTAGAATGGGAGAGGTATAGTTACTGTGTATTTGCAAACACTGAAATCTACACAGTAGGAGAGCCAGGTTAGTTTGTTTCAACTTTTGGCTAAGAGGCATGATTTTTGGTTTGTTTGCTTTTTAAATCACTTTTCAGCATTTGAATGTGTGATCTGCCCAGTTGAGGTTAGGAATGTGAGTTTTTGTAAGAAATGTTTTTAAGCAGAATTACCAAATGGCCAATGAAAAACAAAGCGTCTCTTAATAACTCTCTAGATGATGGGTCTTATTAAGGAGGATTGACTCCCTCTTCACTGAAATACAATCTTGCAGATAACCAAATTTTTTTTTCTCTCTCTAGAAATTGTGAATTGTATGGATTCTCTTTACCTCCTCGAATTCCTCATTGCGTCACATGGCAGAGGAAAGGATTTTCAATAATACCACACGTGCTTATTTCCTTAAAGTAGAATGAAAAAAGGCATAGAAGGTAAATGTACTTGTGATTCTGTTTTGTTGGGGGGCTTTCAAGGCATTGAGCTCGGAGGTGAGGGTTCTTTTTGCAATGGCCCTGACTTGTAATCTGTTTTTTTGTTTGATTAATTGTCTCTGGTCCTTTTAAAACCAGTGAGGGTGCAATGACATTCATGGTAGAGTCTTTTAGAGTTCATATATGATTTTTTTTTAAAGCTTACTATCATTATTATTTATTGCACAAACAACCTTATATTAAGTACTGTTAATATAAATCAAAATGAAAAATTTCATTCATCATCCTACTCAAATTTTTTCCATTTTTCAAGTTCTCTCCCAAATCTTGGTTATGCACAGTATTTTTCACATAGTTGCAATCGAAGGATAGGTAAGGTTTTGCATTTTACTTTTAAACGGAAGGGACCATTCACATTTTTCAGTATTTTATTTTGCTCTGCACAATTAAAATGCTAATATCTGAATAATATTCCTTTGAATGGTGAGGCCATAATTGAACTAATCATTTTTCAATTATGAATATTTAGATGAAATATATTGTAGTATATAAATATTACTACAAAGTGTATTTTTATTGCATAATTTAGAAAAGTTCTTTTGGATTATCTCCTTGGTATAAAGTCCCCAAAGTCAAAGGATATGAATATTTTTATCCTTTTAGAATAGTGAAAATTTGTATACTTAATGAGTTGTATTCATTTACACGGCAATTTTTGACCATATCTGTGTTACTAGTTAGCATTGGGAATTCTCATTTAAATTTTTTTCTTCTTGAATGGCTGGAAAGTGGGCACCTTTTGATGTCATTATATCATTCTTTGTCAATAGACAAATGGATATTATTTCCAAGTCTTCACTCTTCCTCTCTGGGGAAAGAATGTGATGACAGTTTCCTCTATTCTTAACTCATCATTTCTTAAACTAATAATTGGAACACAACTCAGGGAAATACTATTTAGATATATTAGCATAATTTAATTTCTATGTTCCCTCACTTTCTTTTGTCTGTTTTTAGCTGGAACATTCGAAGTAGAAGGAGGCCATCGCTGGGACTGAAGGGGGAGGCAGTGTTGCTCTTCCCCAAGGTGCTCACTTGGTGCTCCATCATTTCTCTGTGTCTTTGCTTACATTCTCCATTTGCCTGGAAAGTTCATTCCCTTCTGTCTCCATTTTAATGACTGTGGCAGGTGGAATCCTAAAAATGGCTCCCAAGATTCCAGTGCTCTAATCCCCAGAACCTATTGATATGATGAATTATCACTCCCATGACCGTGCTTTGTCATATGGCACAGTTAACTTTGGTAGGTTTATCTGGGTGGATCTGAGCTAATCACATGAGCCCTTTTAAAAGCAGACTTTTCTGGTAGCCGAAGGGGAAGTCATGGATTTGAAGCATGAGGGGAATTTGACACATCATTGCTGGCTTAAAGATGGAGAAGGCCACATGCCAAGGAATATGGACAGCTTTGGGGAGCTGAAAGTAATCCCAGCTGACATCCAGCAAGGAAATGGGGACCTCAGACCTACTGCTGCAAGGAACTGCATTTGACCAACAACCTGAAGGAGTATGGAAGCAGATTCTTCCCTAGAACTTCTGGATAAGAGCCCAGCTTGCCAACACCTTGATTTTGGCGAGACCTTTGTGAGACCCTAAAGGGAGAACCCAGTTGAGCGCAACTAAGACTTCTGATCTACCAATCTGTGAGATAAATGTGGGTGTTGCTTTAAGTTGCTGACTTGTGGTAATTTATTACAGCAACAATAGAAAATGAATCCGAAGACACAGAGGGTTGTCAAACATTGTAGATATTACTTTTAACCAACTTGCTGGGCTTGATAGATTCCATGTTTAAGGATTGCTTACCAAAGCCCTCGGCAGGCAGCCCGAACACTTTCGCTGCTGGCAACTGGAAGATACTCCTGTCCTCTTCTGCTGCTGCTGGGTGAGTCATCTGCTCCCAAACCTCCTGACAGGTAGTTGTACTGGTTATCATACTTACACGTTTATATGTGTTTAAGTATTATGTCAACTGGGATGTAAGAGTGAACATGAAAAGGGTCCATCTTTCCACCAAGATAAAATTCAATGCTTTGTAATGACTGGATAAATGGGAAGTCCCTAAAAAATGCTATGGAATTAGGTGGACGAGGTAACTGGAAGACCAGAAAAGAATTGTGAAGTTCTAGAAGGTTTCTCTAAATTCTTTGTCCCGGGTAAAGAGTTTGAAACTAGGAATTGTCCCTAATGCTTTAGGAGGATGGCTTATGTAAGAATGCTGGTGTGGCATTCTCTCGGCAATGCCACACCCGAAAGAAAGACCTTGGCCCTACACCAGAAGAGTGCCAAATGAAGGAAGATGACTTTAAATTAAAATGAGGATTTTAGGCATTGGTTTTTATTATATTTGATGATTCCTCCCTTTGACTGATTTTTTAAAAAGATTTTATTTATTTATTTGACACAGAGAGAGAGACAGTGAGAGAGAGAACACAAGCAGGGGAAGTGGGAGAGGGAGAAGCAGGCTCCCCGCTGAGCAGGGAGCCTGAAGTGGGGCTCAATCCCAGGACCCTGGGATCATGACCTGAGCCGAAGGCAGACGCTTAACGACTAAGCCACCCAGGTGCCCCAGATTTTTTTTTTTTTTTAAAGTAGTGGAGCCCAGTGCAAGGCCTGAACTCACGACCCTGAGATCAAGACCAGAGATGAGATCAAGAGTCAGACACTTAACTGACTGAGCCACCCAGGCACCCCTGATTTTCTCTTTTTTTAACTGATGGACTAGCTAGTACTTATGATTATGTCAGATTTAGAGAGCCTCTGTGGTAGTATTAGGTATGCACACACACACACACACACACACACACACACACACACATACGTGGTGGGTTAAGCAGGTTGCAAGTCAAATCATGAAGTATGATCACTTCATGTTTTTTGTATGGTTTGTGTGTGTGTGTGTGAAAAACCCATATTCCTAGAAAAAAATGGTACTACCAATGATAGTTATATTAGAATTATAGAATTATGGGGATTTTGCTTATGTATATTTTCTGTAATACAAACATTTCCTTTGAAATAAGGCAATAAAAGAAAATAATGATAATAGAGTAATAACTCCTAGTTATCCTTCAAAGTCAGGGTCCAAAAAAAATCTCCTCCCTGGGGTGCCTAGGTGGCTCAGTTGGTTAAGCGTCTGCCTTCGGCTCAGGTCATGATCCCAGGGTCCTGGGATCGAGTCCCACATCGGGCTCCTTGCTCAGCGGGGAGCCTGCTTCTCCCTCTGCCTGCCACTTCCCCTGCTTGTGCTCTCTCTCTGACAGATAAATAAATAAAATCTTAAAAAAAAAAATCTCCTCCCTGAAGTTTTTTTGAACCCATATGAAGCTCAGTTTTTCATGCTCCCATAGATCCTTACTTGTACTTTTGGTTGCGCACCTAATTAGTTGTGATATTTAGCATGTCCAGCTGTACCTTTCCCTCTCATGTGAGAGCAGGGACCGTGACTTACGACTATCCATATTCCATAATGCCAAGCACAGTTCCTGCCACCTAGAGGTGGTCATCAAGGGGGCCAGGGTGCTGGTGCAGTCACAGAGAGATGCGAACGTTAAAAACGAACACCAAGTACTCTCTTAGCGTCTGCTGGTGAGCAGTTTTAAAATCATGCTCCAGCCCCTGTGATCCAGATCGTGTGTTTTAGCATCTTATATCATTGGGAAGTGAAGGCCATACACCCAGGCCTTGAACAGAGCCTTGCTGGGCAAAATGAGAACAGCTTCATGACAAACAAAGGCACAGTTGGCACCAGGTGCTCAGACCCCACGCCAGACGTTTGCCAGGCTCTGGAAGAATCTACGTGTGGGATGTTCCCTCGACATTCCCCTCCTGTTCTGCATCTAGACTACCTGGTGTGCAAGCCCCCTGGGTGTGTAGGGGAGCATTTGTGAAGCATTTTGCAGTTTGTATCTCCTGCGAGCGGACCAGGTGATGTCCTGATTTTGTTAGTTGTGATGGCAGAAAATGGAGTGGTCGATTAACAAGCAGTGGTCACAGCCGCCTGACGGGTCTGCTTCTCGAAACATGAGTGTCATGGTGATGGATTAGCAGAATCTCCAACGTGCAAAGGCATATTTCCACAAATATTTTGTATAAACATAAATTCACTTGCAAACATGACTCATTTTCCTTTGTACTTTTTATTTGTTATCCTTTAATATTTGCCGTGCATCTTTTGGCACACATGGGGCCCTCGCTGGAGGGCTCTGGTAAGTGATTTGGTGGGGGACCCAGAGGAAACTTGGTGTTGTCTTTACGTCCTCCAGCCTGTGTGTACAGTTTTTCCTCTGCTTCTGATCTCCTGCCGGAGGGAGGAGAAGGGGAAAAAAACATCAAGACAGGACCAAACATCCTCACTGGGCGAGGAAAGCTCTGGGAGGGATGTCTTTTTACTAGAAAGGCAAGTCTGTTTAGTGATCTGAAAACTCCCTGCCATGGAGGGGAGGGGAGATGCTGGAGATGAATAGGCAGAGCACAGAGACTTTTTAGGGCAACGAAAATGCTGTCTGGTGAAATAATAATGGATTTATGTCACTACCCTTTTGTCCAAATCCATAGAATGTACAACACCAAGAAGATGGGAACAACGTTTATCATGGTGAGCATTGTGTAGTGTATAGAATTGTTAAATCACTATGTTGTACATCTGAGACTAATATAAATTGTGTGTTTACTATACTTCAGCTTTAAAAAGAGTTGAAATAGAAAAAAAAAAAGTGAACCTTAAGGTAAACTATGGGCTTTGGGTGATTACAGTGTGTCAATATAGGTTCTTTCTTGGCAAAAAAAATGTCCATTCTGGTGGAGGATGCATATAATGGAGATGGCTGTGTGTGGACGGGAAGGGGGTATACGAGAAATCTCTGTACCTTCCTCTCAGTTTTGTTGTAAGCCTAAAACTGCTCTTAAAAATGAAATCTCTTTGGGGCACCTGGGTGGCTCAGTTAAGCATCTGCCTTTGGCTCAGGTCATGATCCCAGGATTGAGTCCTGCTTCTCCCTCTCCCTCTGCCGGCCACTCCCCCTGCTTGTGTGCTCTCTCTCTCTGTCAAATTAATAAATAAAATCTTTTCAAAAATGAAATCTTTTTGAAAATTTTTATTTCATTTTTTATTGAGATATAACCAACATATAACATTATATTAGTTTCAGGTATACATCATGATTCAATACCTGTATGTATTGCAAAATGATCACTACAGTAAATCTTGTTAATATCTGTCACTGTACATAATTACATTTTTTTCCTTGTGATAAGAACTTTTAAGATTTACTCTCTTAGTGGGGCCCTTGGGTGGCTCAGTCGGTTAAGTGTCTGCCTTTGGCTCATGTAATGATCCCAGGGTTCTGGGATGGAGCTCCACATTGGGCTCCATGCTGCGTGTGGAGCTTGCTTAAGATTCTCTCTCTCCCTCTGCCCCTTCCCGACTCGTGCTCTCCCTCTCTCTCTGTCTCAAATAAATAAATAAAATCTTTAAAAAAAACCCAAATATTTACTCTCTTAGTAACTTGCAAATATGCAATATTGTATTATTAACTATAGTCACCATGCTGATCAGATATCCGTGTGATTTATTTTATAACAGGAATTTTGTACCTTTTGACCTCCTTTACCATTCTGCCCACCCCACTCCTCTCCCCCCTCAAAATAAAGTCTTTAAAAACACCTCCTTGCCTTCTTTCCCTTTGTCACTGAAACATTAAATGACTGCTCCTTACGTTGCCTCCCAATGTCTAGAAAAATCAGATCCAGAATGAATGGTTTCTCCCACTACCGTTAGACCCAACACCCTAGATAACTGAACCATGATGTGTTTCCAGGGATTGGAACCCAAACATTCTTTCTAGTACAGCATTCCATTAAGAACTTTAGAAAATGCACTTAGCTGGAGATAATGTCTCCCTAGGAGAGGAGATACATTAGGAACCTTGCCCAATAGGCCAACAAACCTGATGGAGTCCTAAGAGAATGCGATGCCATTGGGAGAAGGGCCAAGATTAGTTAGTTATGAGATATTAGGAATGTAGGCATTTGAATGGAAAGAGGGCGCACACACCAATGACCACCCCTTCTCTGTGTCTGTAGAGTCCTGTTCTCATTTACTCCCGGGCCTAGAGATGCCCATCTGTTGGTTCTATCTGCCCAATATCCATTCCCCCTTCTGCTGGTGGCTGCTCTCTGATTTTCCTTGGGGAAGGCTCTGTTCAGCACTCTTAGATTTAGGTTTGGATGAGGTTGACTTCACCTCTCACCTCCGGGGTGGGCATGTGACCCAGGTCTGGCAAGGAGAGCCACACTGCCTTCCAGGCCAGTATAGAGATGTGTGTATGACCCCGTTAGCAGATGTTCAATTATTGTACATGATCTTAAAATTCTGCCTTCTATACATGGAGGACTTTCTTGGTTGCATCATGTAAAAATCTCCCTAGCAACATTCCTTTCATTATGCTTAATATTTGTCTCTTTTGTTGTTGTTGTTGTTCAATATTAAAGAATTTGCAATGCAGTTGAGTTAACACATACAATACTGTAGCAACCTGGGGGGGTTAAAGATAGTTAACCAGCTGGGAGAAGAATTCATTGTCTAGCTTAATATTCAGAGAAATGTGAAGATGGGGTACTTTTGGTGGTGGAGCATTCTAAGATAAATGGACCTTATAAGAAATGAGACTTGTAAACTCAAGTCCAGCGGATTGCTTCACCCAGATCTGGTTAGCTGAAAACATCATTAGCTTAAAATGTTTTCTCCTACCCCTGGTGTCTGTGATAAGATGGGCCTCTTAAAAGGAAAAGTGCTGTTCTTTCACATTTTAACTCCTTCTGGGGGTGTTAAAGCTAGCTGAAATCAGACTTCCTTCAAGCTACATTAAGCTTGTGTTCCTCCAGGCCAGAAGGAAAATTGTGATGTCTCTTCCGGGTTTGGAGGTTCCAAAGGCAAGGCAGCTTTCTTCCCCACATCAGGTCTTATATAACAAAAGTGAGCCCAACAGGATCAATCTACTTGTATGCCAGTTTCAAGACATTTTTCTAGTATTCCCCCCGCCCCACCTCTCACCCCCACCCCCATTGCCTTCTTGATGTCCAGGATCAAGATTTGCAAAATTTAGATGTTAAACTATGAATCCGACGTTGTGTTTAGGGATGATGATTTTTGCAGTGAGTTCTTTGGTGTTTTTCTCAACCCATTGTTTAAATTGCCAGAAAACAATTTTGGAACAGCCGACCAAATGTCTTTGAGTCAATACATTATGAAAAAAAAATTTAAAGAAAATAGTGATAGTGATGATGGGAACTGTTCTAGATTTTAAAATGACTAGATTTTAGGAATTCATTTAATTTAAGGTCAGTTGGAACTTACGTGGATCTTAGTTTGAACAAATAACTGCAAAATACATTTTGGGGATACATGAGGTAAATGTGAATGTGGTTTAAGTATTTGATGATATCAAGAAATTATATTTAATTTTGTTAGGTGTGAAAATGGTTTTGTGGTTATGTAAGAAGGTGTCCTTATTTCTTTAGAAATGCATGCTGAAGTATTTGGGGGTGAACTCTCATAACGTTAATTTTTTTTAATTTAAGATTTTATTTATTTATTTGAGAGACAGAGAAAGAGCATGAGCATGAGCAGGGGGAGGGGCGGAGGGAGAAGCAGACTCCCTGCTGAGCAGGGAGCTGATGCAGGGCTTGATCCAAGATTCTGGGATCATGACCTAAGCAGAAGGCAGATGCTTAATGGACTGAGCCACGCAGGTGCCCCTCATAACATTTAATTTATTTATTTTAAAAGATGAAGCAAATATGGCAAAATGTTTGTTAAATCTAGGTTATGGTTACACAAGGTCCACTAAAGAATTTTCTATTTTTATATGTGTTTGAAATATAATACAAAGGCTTTTTTTAAAGGACAAATAAATTTTCTGTGGATTCCTCTTTCTTCTACATGTATTTTAAGAAACCAATATGAGCACCATCTCTGATGGAAACTATAGAATAAAACTCCAAATATAAATTAGGTAGATTTAAATGACTTTAAAGATATTCTCTGCTTTTGGAATATAAAATTATGCAGCATTTATAAGTAAAATTTCATGAAGCTCTCTTAATTCATCTGTGTTCTGTGGGTGGGGATAAATGAATAATAAAAGCATTGCCTGTTGAAGGAATAAAATTTCAACTCATAAATTGAACTCCATGAAAATTATTTAAAGTACTTGTAAGTATAATAGGTTCACCAGAAATAGTTCTCATTTGCATGATAGCATTTCCTATAAATGAGCAGAAAGTAATATACAGTCATTGTAAAAAAACACAGATAATCCATAAAAAGGAAAAAATCTCCCATAATTTTACCCCCTGTTATAAATATGTTGACATACTTTTATCCAGTACTTTTTTGGAACATAGGTATGTATCTACCTTCTTTCTTTACTTTCTCCCTCCCTTTCTTACTGATCTTTTCCCCCTCCCTCCATTTTTCCAGACCACCATCAGACATGGAAACAAAACCAGAAACAGGAAAAGTGGCTGCACCTAAGAGTTGGATCCACTTGTGACAAGAGCATTCTGCTCCTAAAGGCTATTTTCACTTTGGTAATTTAGGGTATTTTAAAAATAAGTTTTTAAGAATTCTTAGGTATAAGGGAGATTAGCCCTTTGTTGGAAAGATGGGTTGCAAATATTTCCTGAGTCTGCTGGTTGTCATTTTTAAATGTTTCACAACTAATTATTGCAAATGATCACATTTATGAAGATTTCATAAAGTTACAAACAGTTATAATACAAAAAAAAAAAACCAAAAACCAGTTAACATAATATAAGGTAGTCCATCAGCACCTTTTTTTTTTTTTTAAGATTATTTATTTATTTGAGAGAGAGTGAGAGCAAGAGAGATGACAGAGGGAGAGGGAGAGGGAGAAGCGGACTTCTCGCTGAGCAGAGAGCCCGATGTGGGGCTCAATCTCAGGACCCTGAGGTCATGAGCCGAAGACAGCTGTTTAACCAACTGAGCCACCCAGGCGCCCTTCCATCAGCATCTCTTGAAAACAATGAGCAACAATATTGTACAGAGAAATCTAATAATCATAATTTTTTTTAACTGAAGAATAATTTACACGCAATAAAATGCACAGGTTTTAAGTGCTCAGTTTTATGTGTTTTGGCAATAGTATTCACTTGTGCAAACACCACCCAAAACAAAATGTGGCATATTTGCATCACCCCACAAATTATCTTTGTGCCCTTTCTAGAAAATTACCTAATGCCTTCCAACTGGGCATTTTCGGATTTGTCACCATTAACTAGTTTTTATTTGCTTCTGGACTTCACAAAGAGTGTATATATGCTCTTTCGTACTCAGCTTTTCTCACTCAAGCTTAATGTTTTTGAGGTTCATGCATGTTGTTTGTGCGTGTCTTAGTAGTTCACGTTCGGTGCTGAATAGTATTTCAGTATATGAATATACTACTACTTGTGTGTTGAATGACCTATTAACTGACACTTGGGCTGTTTTCAATTAGGGGCTAGGAGCATTTGTGTATAATTTGTAGATGTATGTTTTCATTTTTCTTCAGTAAATACTTAGGAATTTCTAGGCTATAGGGAAGGTTTATGTGTATAAGGAACTGTTTAAGTATTTTCTAAAATGATTGTACTGTTTTACAGTCCCATCAGGATATGAGAGTTCCAGTTACCCTACATCCTCACTAACACTTCCTACTGTCTGGTTTTTCAATTTTAACGATTCTAGCGGGTGTGTAGTGTTCTCATTGTGCTTTCAAATTGTATTTCCCTTTAGATAATGGTGATGAGCATTAGTTCATATGTTTTCTTTGCCATCCATAAATCTTCATTTGTGACGTGTCTGCTCAAATCTTTTGTCCATTTGTAAATTGTGTATCTTCTTAATATTGAGATGTAGAAATTCTAAATATATTCTAGATACTTTTGTTAGATATTGTCGTCTCATTTTCTTGTTTTTTCAAGCAGTAGGTGTTTTTAATTTTGATGAAGCCCAAACCATCATATTTTTCTTGTTTGCTTAGTGTTTATTGTGTGCATAAAGTAATCTTTGCCTATACCAGGGTAATAAATTTTTTCTTATATTCTAGAAATTTTAGTTTTAGCTTTTAGACTTACATATATAATTCACTTGAATTAATTCTTATGTACAGTGGACTCTTATGCAAGGGCTGAGGTTCATTTTTTTCCATATGGATTCCAGTTGTGCAAGGGACTCTTCTTTCCCCCATTGATGTACCTTGGAATCTTTTTTGAAAATCAATTGACCTTGTAAGTATGGGTCTATTTCCAGGCTCTCTATTCTATTTATGTCTACACCTGCACCAATACAGCATTGTCTTGATACTGCACCTTTATGATAAGTTTTAATTTTGGATTATATAAGTTTTCTAAATTTGTTCTTTTTCAAAATCTATTATAGGTTCTTTTTGTTTGTATTTTTAGAATCAACTTTTCAACCTCTGTTAAAATGTTTTCTGGGATTTTGATTGGGCCTAGAGATTTCTCACAAGAATGTTTTGTTTTCAGTATAGAGGCTTTACACATCTTTTCTTAGATTTATTATTAGTTATTTGTGTTGTTTTTTAAATTTCATTTTTGATTGTTTGCTACTAATATATAGAAATGCAGTTGATTTTTTTTCTTTTTTAAATTTTTTATTGTTATGTTAATCACCATACATAACATCATTAGTTTTTGATGTAGTGTTCCATGGTTCACTGTTTGTGCATAACACCCAGTGCTCCATGCAGAACGTGCCCTCTTTAATACCCATCACCAGGCTAACCCATCCCCCCACCCCCCTCCCCTATAGAACCCTCAGTTTGTTTTTCAGAGTCCATCGTCTCTCATGGTTCGTCTCCCCCTCCGATTTCCCCCCCTTCATTCTTCCCCTCCTGCTATCTTCTTCTTTTTTATTTGCTATGGTGAGCACTGTGAATTGTGCAAGACTGTTGAATCACAGATCTGTACCTCTGAAACAAATAATGCAATATATGTTAAGAAAAAAAGAAATGCAGTTGACTTTTATATGTTGATTTTGTATCTGTCACCTTGCTAAGTTCACTTATTAGTTTTGGTATTTTTTATTATACATATATATATTTTTAGATTCTATAGAGTTTTATATATATATAACCAAGTTATATGCAAATCACAAAAATTTTACTTCTTTCTTTCCAGTATTTTTCTTGCCTTATTGCATGGTTAAGAATGCCAGTACAATGTTAAATAGAAGGGGTGAGAGTGGACATCCTTGCCTTATTCCCAATTGCAAGCGGAAATTTCTTGATGTTTTACCATTAATATGTTATCTGTAGTTGTTTTTTTAAATTTTTTTTTAATGTTTCAAGTTTTATTTAAATTATAGTTAGTTAACATATAGCGTAATATTAGTTTCAGGAGTGGAATTTAGTGATTCATCACTTGCATATAACACCCAGCGCTTGTCACAAGTGCCATCCTTAATACCCGTCACCCATTTAACCCATCCCCCCACCCACCTCCCCTAGCCGCAGTTTTTGGTAGATGATCTTTATCATGCCCATATACACATGCCCATATCATGCCCCATAAACACTCCCAATGTTTCTGCTCCTTTGGCCTTTACTTGTATTTTATAGTCTGCAGACTACATCTGTCTTTAAGTTTTGATGAAAATAAAGTTTGTGGATTTTAAAAAATCTTTGTTGCTTTTTTACGTTTTCTCTGTCAAAGAAAAAAAGGCTGAATTGATATAGCCATGTTCCTACCCAAAGTCTGTTTTCTCTGTGAGGCCAGACACCCTGCATGGGCTTCACAGAGACTGATGATAATAAAGTACATAGCCATCTGTTATTGTAAATGTGACTTTTGGGTCTCAATTTTTATAATGAATCTGTAAATAAAGCCTGGAAGAATGACTTGTAAGATGAGATGCAAACATTATAAACCTTGACAAGGTAAAAATTGTTCTATATTTGCAAATATTCCTATTTGAAGAGGAGACGGTGCAAAAGGGAGGGTGAGTGCAGGAATTTGAAAGTCCTCTTTCATTGTGGTGTGTCCAAGGATACTGGGTAAAGCAGCATTGGAGAGCAAATAAACCCTCGGACAGTAAACTCCGCCAGGGCTCAGGCTGCTTCACACGCCCTCACATCCGTGGCATTTGAAGTCACAGCTGCACATGTTAAGGACGCTGCAAAAATGGCTAAGCTGACGACTACACATATAAAAACATTAAAATACAGATATACTTTAATCACAAAAATCATTAAAAATGGGAATTGTGAACAATGGTTTTTTTGTGTGTGTCTTTTTGTTTTTGTTTTTTTTATTTAGAGAGAAGGGAGACTTCGCATGTCATTACTTTTCTGTACTGGTTGAAGTCTTTTAAAACCTATGTTCACACATCCTTTCTATATTTTAAAAGAAATGATTGAATAAAAAAGAGAGAGAGAAAAGCCAAAGCAGTTTCACTGACAATAAATACTTTTGAGAGTTTTTTATTGTTTATGTTCTCATTGGTAGTAACTATTTTAAAGCATTGGATTGCGACACACATGTTTATAAATTGCTTTTTTTATCTTCTTTTTTGTAGTTAAGGTGTCATTAGCATCATTTTTAAAATTAGCATAATATTACATGAATCAACCATGATTTATTTAGTCAATACCCAATGTATAGGCATTTTAGTGGTTTCTTATTTTTTTCTATTAGATAATATTATGACACATATTCTTACAGCTAAATATTTTTATGCTCATGAATTATTTCTCTAAGATAAATTCTTTTTTTTTTTTTTTAAAGATTTTATTTATTTGTCAGAGAGAGAGAGAGAGCACAAGCAGGGAGAGTTGGCAGGCAGAGGGAGAAGCATGCTGCCCGCTGAGCAAGGAGCCCGATGCGGGACTCAATCCCAGGACCCTAGGATCATGACCCGAGCTGAAGGCAGACGCTTTACTGGCTGAGCCACCCAGGAGTCCCCTAAGATAAATTCTTAAGACTAAAATGTGCAAAGGGTTTACAAAATTTTGATTAATTGATATTGTCAGTTTAATTTACATCCTAACAAACAATTTTGTCAAATTATTCAAGTTAGTGTGAGATTAGGCCCCATGGTCCTTAACTTTAAGCATTTCTCCTTAAATATATGAGTCCTAAGATCTACTATGGAAATGACTCTGTTTATTTGACCACTTAGAATATTTGAATAATTGGGCTATTTTCATGTGATGAGGGATCAACCCCTCCGCAAACCATGTAATAGGAAATGTTTCGATGCAAAGTCATGACTGAATGAAATGGTCATCAATGAAGGGGCTTTATACTCTCTAAGTGAGTTAAGGATTTAGAGTTCCTATGCTCACAACAGGAACTTACTGCTATAGCTCTAGTCCATGAGAGAAAGAGCTATAGACAACGAGCACTCAAAAACAGGGGCTAATTTCATCCGTACTTATATTTGCTTTCAGAACATGTGTTTGTTTAAATAGATCGCTTACCAATCTAAAGGAATTTTATTGATCCTATTTAAAAATTAGTTTATTTTCCAAAGTGTAGCTTTACTGAATAGTGGGAGGAGTTGCTAGCCCTGGGGAAGCTAACCTGGGATGAGAAGTTGGGGGTGGATCATCCAAAAGTTGGCTTCAAACAGAGGGTTTACAATATATATTTGAAACCTGATTATTTCAGGCGAACTTTCAAATACTGTATTTATCTTTACTATAAAAGTTATATAGCAGAAAACAATGCCCTTTTTTGATTATTGATATTCCTGGAATCTAAATACCTTACATACGTCCCCCCCCCAAACACGGTTGCTAAGACAAATGTTTTAAACATATAATAGATATTTGCATAATTGCAATTCAGCATTTCAAGAACAGTTGTGATCAGTGAAAACAACTCACCAAAGGGAAAGCCACAAATGCATGCACTGCCTTGGAGGGTGGGGGGGCCTTGCCACTCTACTATCTGCGCCTGCTGATGGGGTCATGTTTCTCGGTTTAGAAGACACATATCACTTCCTCCAGAGAGGACGCAGCTCTGAGGATCGACCTCTTCTCCTCCCGCTCATTCATTAGCAATGATGGGTCTTCCTCACGTACCTCATCATGATTCTGAAAACAGGTGGTCACAGTCTTGGAGTATCTGTTGTTCGGATGCCTCCTGTAATAACACCTACAGACATGCTATCTTCTACTCTCCATACTTTTTGTAAAGATCAAACAATACCAAAATGTTGAAATTAGTAAATGAAATGTCTCCCTTCCCAAATGTTTCACCATTTCCCGATCCTGTTGTCTAGAGGTAACCAGCATTAACAGTTTAGCGTGTGCCCTTCCAGTCTGTTCCATGCTTATCCACTCAGAAGGCATATAGTGATATATCTATACCTATACTTTTATCTATACCTATATTTATGTTTTTAAAAAACAAAAGTGGGTTTATCCTACACATTTTGCTCTACCACCTGTTGTTTTTTTCCATTTAACACTTTTCGCTTATCATGGACAGCTTGCCATGTGGGCATGTCAGTTCATAGAAGTCACCTTGTCCTTTTTAATGGCTTTATGAAATTCCATTGTACGATAAACTGTGATTAATTTAGCCAGTTCCCATTTGATGGACACTTGGAAAACTTGTAATTTCTTATGGTATTCTCAAAGAAATGGATCCAATCCTGGAAAGACATTTTCTTATAACCCTAAACTCCAGAAGGCAGTCTGCCCTCTATGAAAACAGGCAACTTCAGATTCAGATAATTAGAAGTGTTATGTGTGAACACTTTCCTCTTCTTCCCCGTTTTGCTTGATGTTTTGGATGTAAAACAAAACCAGAATAGTAGCCATGGCATGTAGTAGCCAGGGCATATGTTGCAACTGTTCATTTAAGGGCTCCTCTCTCCACACAAACATTCTTCTTTTGCCAAGAGAATGGTTGCTGAAAATCTGTGTCACTGTGTGTGCAAGTGTGGCTGTGTGAGTATGAAGCCACAGTTCTCCAGGGACGAAGGTAGAGGTTGGTTTAAAGGAATCCCCTCAGTTGAATGCTAGACCTGCATTACCCTAGAATAGACTGCCTTTTGCAAACAAGACAACTGCAAGGTAGGGTTACTGCATTCGCACACACACTTACGCATGCAGTCCACATACATGCATAAAAAAAATCACAATTAAATACACATACATTCACATACACATACAGGCACTCACACACAGTCACATACACAGACCCACACGTACACACTCATACATTATACACTCATACCAAGACATAGTCTCATGTATGTGTCTATATACAGTACATGTAATGTATATACATTATATATACACACGTTGTGTGTGTGTATATACATTATATATAAAATCTATGTATCATATATAGTATACATTATATATAATGCATATATAATACATACTATATTACATACACATAGAATACACACACACATATACAGAATCATTTTATTCAATAAAAAGCTAGGAGGGTTCACAGTGTGCCAGGGTGTGGGTTTGGGGGTGGGCAGGGGAGGAGAGGGCTGGAAGAGCACACAGCCTCGCAAGCTCAATTCCTGCCCCTGAGTAGGAGTGGATGAGCTGCTTCTAATATCTGTGGGCCAAAAGATCACTAGGCTTGGGTGAGCTGCTCCATGGCCTGCTGATCCTTCCAGATCCATCCCTTCTCAGCTTTGGGAACGACCCTTGGATGGTGGGGGCACATCTAGCACAAAGTACTTTCCCCATCCATTGCCTTTGTCTGTGTTCGGGACTCAAGAGCCCTCCTTTATCGGTGGAAGATTTAGAAATGTTTGAAAGGATCATCCAGTTTGGTTGAAGTCTGCTGAAGCGGCCTTCACATCTACTCCCTGCAGGGAGCTTTGGCAGAGCGAATGGACACTATCTTTCCCCAGGGCTGCATTTCAGACATATTCAAACTGCTCCGAAAAGCAGAACATTCTTCAGTGCTGCCGGTGGTCCCTTTTGCACACATCTGCACCCCGAGCAGCACTGTGGGGCTAGACATTATGTCACTGTTATATGGTTAATAGAATTTTGAAGATGACAAGTAAGTTTCTTTCCTCTGTTTAAAATACAGCATTCGGTATTTTAAAATATGCGTTCTCCAGTGTCTTTAAACTTTTGAGAAATCTTCCTTATTTCTCCAACCAGCATCTTCCCACAGAGTTATGACCGAGGAATCCTCAGAAAAACAGTTTCCTTGATTCTCTCCTTCTTAGCAAATCTAGTGCTTATTAAAAGACTCTGTGTCTTGGGTGAGGTGGATGCTGGAGCCCGAGGAAGAAGGAAATAGGCGGGATCCTAGGAGAAAGGAATTTCAAGCTGACATCCATTCTGGCCATTCAGTTGATGTTTATGGAGCCCTCATAATATCAAAGGCCTTGCTGAAGCCATTACAGTCACAATGATGAAAAGTTGGACACGACCCATCCAATGGGGGAGGCACAATGTAAACACATAAATCACTCTATCGGTTAGTGATAACTGCTAGGAAGAAAAATGGAGAAAGGTAAAAGCATAGAGCTATATGGGTGTGTGTGTGTGAGTGTGCGTGTATGTGTTTCTCTTTTACCTGGTGTGGTCAGGGCAATTCTCCCCGCAGAGGGGATATTTGAACAGAAGCCTGAGCACAGTACAAAACAGCCCTGGGGCCATCTGGGGGAAGAGTGATCCAGGCAGAGGGCACAGAACATGCAGAGGCCCAAGGTGGAAACAAGCTTAGCATTTTCCAATAATTCCAAGGAGACAGGTGGGAGCACAGTGAGCAGTGGGGAGAGGGAGGGAAAGTGAGGCTTCTGGGGGCAGGAACCAAGGGCCTTGGGTGCCTTGGTGAAGAGTCTGCATTTTAATTTAAAATAGAAACCACTAGAGGATTTTGAGCCAGGGAATGCTTATGGTCTGATTTTTGTTTTTAAAAAGAGGGCTCTGAGAAACGAACTGAAGGTTCTAGAGGTGAGGGGGGTGGGGGGATGGGTTAGCCTGGTGATGGGTATTAAAGAGGGCACGTTCTGCATGGAGCACTGGGTGTTATGCACAAACAATGGATCATGGAAAACTACATCAAAAACTAACGATGTAATGTGTGGTGATTAACATAACATAATAAAATTTAAAAAAAAGAGGGCTCTGGGGCGCCTGGGTGGCTCAGTCGGTTGAGCGGCTGCCTTCGGCTCAGGTCGTGATCCCGGGGTCCTGGGATCGAGCCCCACGTCGGGCTCCCTGCTCAGCGGAGAGCCTGCTTCTCCCTCTCCCTCTGCCTGCCTCTCTGCCTACTTGTGGTCTCTCTCCCTCTCTCTCTGTCAAATAAATAAATAAAATCTTAAAAAAAAAAAGAAAAGAGGGCTCTGGCTACTGGAGGAAGAAGGAATGTATTTGAAGGGGGCAAAAGGAGAAGGGATGTCTTATTAGGAGTCAGTCATAGGAATTTAGGGAGGAGATGATAGAGGTTGGGCTAGGCAGTGTGGTGGGATGGAGAGATGGGTTCTGTGTGTGTGTGTGTGTGTGTGTGTATGTGTGTGTGTGGTGATAGTGAGCAGGAAGCTGGGCTTCAGCCAAGGGCTCCCTGGCTTTGACACTCTGAGGCACAGTGAGAGCAGAGCAATAGCCCAGGTGTGGGACTACTTGCTGTGTCTGCAGAATGAAAGTAGTAACCAACGTTGGTTGAATACTGAGCTGTACTCCCCATTTCACCCTCTTCATGTCTGTGTGAAGTTGGCTGTTGTCCATCTTTTGCTATTGAGAAAAGGCTGGCTCAGATAGGACAGGCAACCTGCTCAATTCTGACAGATAGAGTGAGGATGAGCCAATGACCTGAACCTAGGTTTGTTTGACCCTAAAGTTTATAATGTGACCAGGCTTACCATGACACTTCATGTATGAGAAGTCTTGGGCTTGCAAAAAGTGGTCCAAGGCCACCAGCAGCAGAATCCTTGGAGGGGCTTATTAGAAAGAAAGATCCCCCCTCCACCTCCTGCCCTAACTTGAACTTCCTGAATCAGAACCACTGAGGGTTTGAGATCCGCCTCTACAGAGGATCAAGGACTTGAACTGTGTCTCACATTTCCTCCCAATGACACTTCCCTCTACCCTAATTTAGGCCCCAGTATCTAAACTGTTATAAGAGCTTTTGAATATTCACATTCTTACTGTTTTGAATAAGTAATACATTCACAAGTCTCAAAAATCAAAATGATTTAAAGTGATAAACATTGTGAGAGATCACTTTCGATCCTGTCCCCATCTACCTGTTCCTCCTAATCCCCCAACAAGTAATACCTATTTGTAGTTTCTTGTGTATTTTCCATTTTTAAAGCAAATAAAAATATGTCATTTTCTACCTTTCTTACACAAAGGTAGCATACCATATACACTCTTAGGAACCTTGTTTTAAAAAAATATATATTCCCCAGATCTTTTCACAACCATATATAGAAATCATCCTCGTTTTTTAAACAGTTGCATAACACTCCATTGTGTAGATGCTTGCTTAACTAATCGTGTACTAATAGCCACTTGTGTTGTTTCCAGTCTTCTGCTTTTAGAGTTAATGCAGTAATGAATAACTGTATATGTACGCAATTACTAACTGCAAGGTAAATTCCTATAAAAGGGATTGGTAGGTCAAAGTTTAAAGCATTTGTCATTCTGCAGCTTCAGGGTGAAGCATTTTGTATCCCTATCAGCAGCATCACGGCCTTTTAGCCCATCTCTCTTTCTGATCTGGAGCAGTAGATCTTTACCCAGTTAGACCCAAAACCCTCTTTGCCATCCTGATTTGAAATTCTGAGACGATATAACCTGCTCAGTCAGACTTTTTTTTTTAAAAATCAATATGATGATTTATCTGGTAATATCCAAGAGAAATAAAAGTAATTTATAATAAAACAAGAGATATTTCACTATGTGAAACACTCGTGCAAGATTATACTGCAAGATGTTATGAATTCATTAGAAGCTTGCACTTCTATGCAGACTAACTGTGAATGCCACACTCAAATGCTGACCCATACAGATGTGCTCTGTTGGTGACTCAGGACCTGTGAGCACAGTTGCCACTGGAGAAATGATTTTCCAAAATGGTAAAACAAACAAACAGACAAACAAAACCTTTGGCTAATGTTCTAAATGAAACGGATGACAACCTTCCCTTTATTTACACAGCAGTTGCATTTCTGGAAAATTTGGTGCTTGTAAAAGCCATGCAAAAGCTCCTTTGTATTTTTATATAAAATGGGTTTAAGTTCTCTATTCAGATAATGGTGACCAGATTTTTCTCCTACCTGAATGTCCAGGGGGTCATTTGAAAGTCCTGTGGGACACAGGACAATTCTCCCTTGTGTGGGACTGTCCTCCCTCCATCTACTAAATGCCAGTAGGATTCCAAGTCATTGTGATAAAGAGAAAAGTCCCAAATGTCCAATATGTCCCTGGGGGCAGTGTCCTCTCCTGCCCTGAGAACTGCTGCTTTGGGGTCTCCTCTGGAGTCCATTCCATAGACCAGGACCGGGTGAACATTTCTGAAATATTTCACCATGTTTCATTTCTGTTCAAAGCCCTGCAGCAGCTCCTCATTGTAGGACAAATACAGCATCCTCAGCCGATGGGACAGAGCAGGGCTCATTTGGCCGGATTCAATGCTTCAACTGACAGTCGGGCGTTGAAATATAGGCTTTTGGGTGAGAATGGCAAGTAGGACCCAGTGCCTACTGATGCTTCTGGTTCCTTATCCTGATGTGCCTCACAAACCCCAAATCTTTCTGACCCTTTGAGCTCTGAATTTATTGATATCAGATTTTGGTACACAAGATATTTTTATTTTTGACAGAGCAAGAAATGTTTTGTGGGATTCATCTTAAACATATTGTGCATCATGCTGTTTACAGTGGTTCATGTTATAATAAATAAGGTAGTCTAAGGTTATAAATGCTAAGATGCCACCTCTTGGGCATGTGATTCCCTGTGCCAGGGCTCCTTGTCCTGGTTACACTCCAGTTGCCCAGAATGCCTGTGAAGTTCAGGGTAAGAGAGCATAATGACTTTATAAAATATCGTCGTGACCTTGGTGTTCAAGTGGCCCTCAATATAGTCCAGACGTCCAGGGGTTGCTCATATATGACTAAGCTGTACAGTTCCGCTGTGCCTCAATTTTCCCATCGGTTAATAGGGAAAACAATACTATGGATGCTACAGGTACTTTTTTTTTTTATATGCACTGTAGTTGATCTCTTGTCAAAGTTTATCATTATGCATTTACCATTTATGGCTTTTTGAGTGAGGCCTGTGTCCCTCGGTAGGTACCCTCTCTGAGGCAGGTGTCATTTGTTGGCTACCGGGTCTCCAGCATATATCCCATCACACAGATGCTTGACAATTCACTGGATGAATAAGTGAATGCGTGAAGGGCTATTACCATATAGATACCATATAGGTAAGGGACTGGTGCTTCACTGATGAGGGCTAGTACGCTTCCCTCCTTCCCTCACTCATTCACTCATTCATTTAGAAAGAAGGCTCCTGGGGTCTGACAGGAGAAAAAATTTTCTCCCAGCCCCCAATTTGAGCAGCAAAGCCATCCAGACCACTTGCCCCGGGGTCAGGCTACGCTTGGCTCTGTTTGGAACTGTTAGCACGCTTCCAATGACGGGAGGTGTGCACAGAAGCGGAGAATTCATTATAACCGGTTAGTCATCCGTGGAGATTGTAGACGCTGCCCGTGGGCGGGACGCACCTGGCGTTTCCCCGGTGGGGCCTGTTTCGGGCGCCGAGCCCCGGGTGCGAGCGCGACCGGCCCACGGGAGCCCGGGGTCTCCCCTTCCCGCGCAGCCAAGTCAGATCAAGCCCAGCATCTGCTGGCGTAATTCTTTCCAGGGGCCACTGGGCAGGAGGGCCGGCCCGGGTCCTCACCCGGCAGTCCCGAGCGGCAGCGGCAGCCCACCCTCACTTGCTCCCCCGCCGCCCGCGGTCGCCGAGGCTGCAGGCGGCCGGCGCGCAGGAGCGCACGTCCGGGTTGCGGAGGCACGCAAACCAGGCGGGCCCGGGCGGTGGACGCACCAGAGACCCCGCGGCGTCGGGAGCGCGCGGCTCGCCAGGGGCCACTCGAGGTGCGCTCGGCGGGTCGAGAATGACTCAGCCTCCCTCGGGTCGGTCTTCACTGCGGGTCCACACGAGGGCCCCACAAAGTTCCCAGTCACACCCCAGACGTCGCGCGCGGGCCGGGGGCTCCTACAGCCAGGTCCCGGTGGGGGCGGCCAGAGAGGCCGGGGGGCGGGGGGTGGGGCAAGGCGGGTCCCCTGGCCTCCCAGGGCTTCCCCGACTTCCTTTCGTCTCGCCCGTTCTTCAGCGCGCGGCCAGAAAGCGCCGCCGGCCCAGGGGGTGGGGGTCGGCGTGGGGGAGCGGGTGGCCTCCGGGCCTCAGAGGAATCTCGCCTTCCCGAAATCTAGGGGGTCCGCCGATCCGGAGGGACTGGGCGCCGCAGTGGCTTCCCTTCCCGGCCCTGACAGCCCGGCCGCAGCCGCAGTCGCGCGGACACCGGGCTGCAGCGCGCTCGAGCGCCAGCAGCTCGGAAGCCCGGCGGGCGCTTCAGGGGCGGCCCCGCGGCGGCCGGAGCCTGAGCCCCGCGCTCGCGCGCCAGCGCCGCCCTTCGCGCCCTTCCCTGTCAGGCGCCGGGGCCGGAGCAGTAGCCGCGGGCGGCCACGCAGCAGTGCCCTAGCCGGGACCCGCGGAGCCCCCAGTCCCGTCCCCGCCTCACTCCGCCGCTGGCGACCCCGGCCGCCGCCGCAAGCCCCGGCTCCTTCCTCAAGACTTTTGCCTCTCCGCCTGCCCCTTCCCTCCGGAGAATCCTCTAAGGCTCGGCAGCGCCCGACCCCGCCGCCCCAGACCCTGGGGCGCTCCTCCCGCCCCCCTCGCCCCCCCCAGCAGCCCCGGCCCCTGGGGTCGGGGGACCGCCCGGGGCCAGCCTGAGAGTCGCGCCCGCGGCCGCGGACTGCGGAGTTGTAAAGAACTCGGCGGCCGCAGTGGCCGGGCGGGGCAGGGCGCGCTCCGCCGCCGCCAAGGACACTGGAGTTTGCGAGTCCCCGCCCGCGCGGCGCCTCCCGCCCTCCCGCCGGGGCCCGCCGGACTCCCCGGGGCCGCCGAGGCGGGGCCGGGCGGCCGCCGTGCGAGAGGCGCGGCTCCCTCCCTCTTCCCCCGCCCGCCTCCCTGTCCCCTCCCTTCCCTCCCTCCTCTTCCCCGCCCTCCCCCACCCCCAGCTCCTTTTTCTGCTCCCCAAGTGAGCCCGGCGCGCGAGAGGCAGGCGGGGCGGCGCGGAGCAGTCAGCCCAGCGCGCTCGCCCACCGCCCGCTCGGCGCAGCTCCCCGCGGCCGCTCCTGTCGCCGCCGCCGGCGCGTCGGAGGGAGCCCAGCATGGCCGGGCCGGGTTCGCAGCGGCGCGCGTCCCGGGGGGCCTCGGCGCTCCTCGCCGCCGCGCTTCTCTACGCAGCGCTGGGGGCCGTGGTGCGCTCGGAGCAGCAGATCCCGCTCTCCGTGTAAGTGCCGGCTCCTGCGCCGCCCGGGGAGGGGACCCGGCCGCCCGCGACCCGCCGTGCCCAAGTTTGGGCGCCTGCAGGTGCGGCCCGGCAGGACCTGCCGCGGGCGTCGGCCTCGCCTCTCGCACCTGCCTTCCAGGACGGGCGTGGGGCGGCGAGGCTGGGGTGGGATACTCTTGCCCCCTCGCTCAGGTCGGCGAGGGAGACCCGGAGAGGTTCACCTCAAGTGACAGCGCCAACTTTGAAGCCTGTTTACCGAATCCAACTTCCACGGGCCATTTATTTATTCCCTCTTTGCTGTCTTGCCATCTCACTTCTTTTTGGGGAAGGGGGGGAAATGGGTGGGTTTCTTCCGACTAGTATTTGCCAGGTGATGCCCAGTTGGGTGGTCAAGTTCTCAGACAATGATTCACATAAAACCCGGTGATCTTTTTAGAGAGCTTGGGAGACTTTGCGCTTTTTGAACTATGTGACCCCCCTCAGGCCCCCTCCCGCGTTGCGCTCTGCAGTTTGGTGCTGGCAGTTTCTACCCAGGCGCTTTTTCTTTTCTTTTTTTTTTTTTTCCTCCAATGTTCTGTCGCCCGGCTCCTTCAGCCACAGCCCCGTGTGTGCGTGCGTGTTGACTGTGACACGGGTGTTATATTTGTTCCTGTGCCCTTTCTCCCTGTAGGGTGAAGCTCTGGGCCTCCGCTTTTGGTGGGGAGATAAAATCCATTGCTGCTAAGTACTCCGGCTCCCAGCTTCTGCAAAAGGTAAGGTTTCTGTAGTGGCAGGAAGCGATGATTTTTCCAGCACAGAAAATGGAGGCAGATTTAGTTTTCCAAACAAACGTGAACCCGGAGCAGCGTCAGTTATCAGCGGTGTCTCTGGTCCCCTCGTGTCTTGGCAGTGGACTGTGCAATGATTCCTCCCTACCAACTGGTTATTTTTAGATGACACTTGGTTCTAAACACAAAGAAAGGCAGGATCCTCACTGGCACTGTCCTGGCTGGGGCTCGGAAACTGAGTGTGTTTGCCTGGCTCTCCTTCCAGTGTCGGTATTGCTGTTACCATGTGAGAGCAGATGCTTTTCTGGCCAAAAAAATGCTAACTTCATCCAAGGGGCAGCCTCAGTGCCTGTTTTATGATGTCTTTCACCTTGCCTGCTTTGGAGACTGGGGTTCAGCATATCTGAGAAAGACGCTGCACTATTGTTTGTCATCCCTGCGGTTGTACAATCCCATTATTCCCCAATCATCTAGACCCAGGGCTGGGATGCATTACATCATTACAGATAAGGAGAATGAATGTGGTTATCTTTCCACTCAGCTGTACTGCCGGGTAATAACCTATGAGAGTAGTCCACAAACTTAAGAAATTGGTCTGCGTCCATATAATTCTGGAGAGTAATGAGAATGGAGAATTGATTATTAGGCTTTTATCAGAAGCTGCATCAATTTTAATTCAAACAGGCAGCATTATGCTTAAAATTACCTTGTGAGATGTATGGTCCTTTGCCCTCCCCTCCAAGAAAAAAAAAAAGAAAAAAATAGGCTGGGGAGGAGAAATTACAAGGGTTCAAAGAATTTCAAGTTAACAAATCAGCAGGATCAATCCAAGTATTCTCTCAAAGATAGAAAATAAAATTGGCCTTTAGGGGATATTTCTCTGAAAATGGGTACAAACAGATTAAATTGTCAAGTTAACTTTTCAGCATTTTTAAATGTGCTTTTTGGGCCAATGTAACATATGTGTTATGCATGCTGCCTGGTAACCAAGTACGTATTTTATTTATGGCATTCTGCTTCAGAGAGTAGCGTTTTTGGGGACATTATATGAAGCAGTTTGTCACACGAAATCCAAATATCGTAATAAGGCATCAGCCCACAATGGAAAGAAGGAAGTTATTCTTAAAAATTGCCAATAGCCATATTCTTTGAAACTGTGGGAAGACTGTTTGCTCAAACTCCGTTATTGGTGGAAGGAGTTCATTGAATTATGGGCAGTTGATAAAAACTTGAGGCTGCGATGTGCCTTTATAGAAAAATGATAATTTACATACCTGCGACCCACCCGTCAGTTTATAGGAATTGCCTCTTCTGCTGGTATTCTTTGAACCTGGACCAGTCTGTATCCCGCTTTGGCATTTTGCCTGTGTGTCACATGTTTTATGTGAAGAGTGTGGGACTGTTGCTGTTGCCTGTATTGCATTGCCTGTGTATTTTCCTTATGCTTTTAAAGAAGAGAACATTTTTGTATAACTTTAAAGAAATATTTTTCATCTGCCTGTTGTAGTTTAGTTGTAGCAACTCTGAAAGTATCCTTTCAGAGCCTGTGAATGGTTTTTTGGTTGTGCTTACCTATCTTTTACCTCACATTTTGTAGGAGCACAGGAGATAGGCTTTTTCCTTCTCTCTGAAGTTAGCACACACGCTCGCACACACATGCACACACACTGCACAAAAAAACCCATCAGCCATATTATTGGCTACTCTGTAATAGCCAATTGGAAACAGCTAAAATGCTTCTCTTACCTTCTCATCAGCATCCTTTCTGATACTGAATTCACAAGCCTAGCTTTGCTTTTGTCATGTTTGCAGCTTGACAATTGTGTAATTATTTCCAGCTGTTTATGGCTTTGTTGTCATTCCTTGCTGTTGCCTGGCGTTTTGTAATCGGATGCAAGGGGAAGGTGGGGTGTTGCTTGGCATTAGGTTCCGGGGTGGATACCTACTCTTCTTGCATTTCGAAGGCAGTCATGTGCCATGGAGTCCTGAGGTACCTATGGCTTTGGCCTGATAGGCAAGGACTTCCATGAATGATGGGCAGGGCACGTCAGGTAACTTGGGGAGCCCTTTTGCAGGTACCTTTTGGCCATCTTGGTCCATTGCCTCCAAATATGACGGAATTTTTTAAATTAGCAAATAACATTGATTTAGACAGTTCAGAATATAAGAAACTTTAAGAAGAGATCTAAGGTGCTCAGAGTGTGGGAGGCATAACATTATTTGAAAAAGCAAGGAGACAGTTGCCTTTCTCTTGCTTATTTTCACGTTTCTGGCCATTTGCCTGAAGAAATACTCCTCTAAGTCAAAACTCTGTGCATCCTTCCATCACATCACTGCATCCTTAACAATTTGGATACTCTGAACATGAGTTAAAAAAAAAAAAACTTGGCCGTAAAACGAAGTTAACACTGTATTAAGGGGACTCAAAGGTGACAATACCATGTTGCATAATAGACTGTAATTACACTTTTAAGGCACGGACATGTAAATTTGATTTTCAGTGAAGTAGGCATACTGCATACCACTGTATCATTTTACATACTCTATGTAGTTTCTCTAGTTGACACTTCATGTTGTGAATTAATGTAGTATATTCATTTTTAGAATGGGGGTTTAGTAATTTCTGCACCAAGGAAAAACTTTACAAAACAGCTATTGTGAATATAAGTTAAATAACAATTGGCCGTTTATTTTAAGGTGTTTGGAGACTGGGAAAACTGCCATTTTGGTAAGGTTTTTTTATTAGATAATATAATTTGAGCTAGTAGAATTATCGCTGACTTCATCAACATAAACACAAGTGTTTAACAATGTACCTCATTGTCATGGCTTCAAAAAGGAGAGCGTTTCCCCAATTGTTTCTATGTTTAATACCATGGCTTTCACTACTTTAGCTTATGATAATATGGTAGGTATTCTGTGCCAGACTTTCCCTATTTTTTTTTCTCCTTTTTGTCTTTGCTGAGCACAGGAACAGCAACCTATTAGTTTCTTTTAAAGAGGATATTTCTGAGTTTGTAGAAGGCTGTCATCGTGTTTGAGCAAAGGGGTGTGTTTTGGGGACGGTGTGGAAGAACCTGAGACGTGTGTGTCGGACTCAGAGTTAATCTTGAGAGGTTGTTACCATTGTGCCAGAACAGCGGCCCCGAAAGGGAAGTCCTGGGGAGCCGCTGTGTGTCTGTGTCCCGCCTTCCTTAGCCGGCAGATACTGCAGAGGTTTCAATTGGCTTCAACTTTTAATTAACTTTCCTGTTTGACATATTCATGCCAGTATTCAGCTGCCTCTATCTTGCTTCATTTTCCTCAGAGAATGCACATTGTTTGGGTTCTTTTGGGGAGGCATAGTTTTATTACCTCTCTATTTTGGGATTCAGTGCCTGGCATTCCGGTAGGTCTGGTAGCCTAGGCTGTTAAACTCATGGGCTCCACGCCCCGAACACTCACAGTACAAGGTATTAAAGTGGCGTGATGCTCATTGCCATGCTCCTTAGGAAGAATTTGGTAGAAGCTGGGCTTTTTTCATTCTATTTAGTACCGCATTCAGAGATTGCTATGTTTATGGGGATGAAGGGTTCCAATTACATTTTCCAGAATCGGGATGATAAATACACAGCGGAAATACAGGTACTGTGTGTCTCTGCCATTAATGAGAGGAAAATAATGGACATTTACCTTGCATGCCTTATGCAGCACTTACCAAACGTGCACTTCTTGGAATGCACAACCAGGTTTTTGCGTTATCAACTATTTATTGAAAGGGCGGCTTTCATACATAAACGTGATGTCGCTTTCCACAAGACAGAGTCAGCAGAGTAAAAGGTTGGTTTTTTAACCCGTTTTGATAATTATGACTCTTCATCAATGTGGAAATCAATGGACTTTTAAATAATTAAATAGGAGTATTCACTTATCAGGAATTGGGTCGCAGTGCTGTGCTGCCTATAGGAAGCCTGATACTCTACAGATTGCTTTTCTAGGGGAGGCGCTCCTTCGCTGAACATTTTTGTTGAGTAAACACGGTTATTTGTCATTCTGCAAGATTAATGCATTCAACCTACGCTGCCAGTGGCCAATGCTCTAATTCACAGCACCACTTCAATTACTGGACTTTTCTCTGGCAGATTATTTTTAAAAGTCTTGAAATCTCAGAAATGACCGTTTTCAATGTTTCAGGACAGCTTATTGGTCTCATTATTGCAGTCACCAGCGCATTAGCAGGACAGGGCGAACCAGTTGGAATTCAGTGATGCATCTTACCCACACATGTATCTAACTGCGTTTGTAAACTCACACCCGGTTCCTTGATGACCAGATAAAGTTCTTTCTGTATGGCTTTGCTAAATTTTTGTCTGAGCTCCTTTTGTTCATTTTTTTTCTCTCTCTCAAAATTTCTTTGCTGCCAGATATATTTCTGCTTTGCTTTTTCTCTCATTGGGAGCTGCTGCAGCGTCTGTTGCTGGATTTACAGATGCTAGTCAAAATTAAGGGAAATGAAAATATAGACATTGTTTTCTTGTCGGAGGCAAACTCAGATTTTTATTTCAATGTGGTTATAATTTTGATCAATTACTATGGGGATCTCATGCTGGCTTTTTATTTCATTTTGTATTTTATCTTATTCTAATACCGGTGTGCTTTGAGGCAAACACACGAGTACCAAATCACCTAATAATTATGAAATCTGTCAGGCATGTGCAAGCACAATTAATGTTTCCATTTTGTGATGAAGATGTAGCCGCGTATGAGGGTGAACAAAAGTAAAAGAAATGTGGAATCATTACCCCAAGCACCTGTGGTCCCACTGGGTGTTTAATTGTCCTGCAGCCTGAAGCACATATTCATGGAAGTGCAAGTTTGAGATTTGAGCCCCTTTTCAGTCTTTGAGGGATCCTCAGTTGGTGGTGGTGCTCACACTTACGTCGATCAATACATGACTTGGTGTGTTGAGCTTGCCTAAAGAAGTGTACATTCTCACCAGGATCTTTTGTGTCCGGTCTGTCATTCATCCAGATTTACCATCACAGATGCCAACAAATGGGCTTTTTCTTTATCCACATTCATGTCTGTCGAGGGTCCCCCATCTTCTGCAGTCACTTCTGCTTATTGAAATTTCCTCCTTCACCGAGACCCAGAGCATCTTCTAGACAGAGACTTTGAGCAGATTCTGTGTTCCCTGGGACACTGTGATCTGACTGGGAGGTTTGCTATGGCTGAGACTGAGAAAAAATGAAATAGATGTTGTAAATGCCAGCCTATGAATTAGCATATGAGATCCTTTTAATGCAGTTTTTATACAAGAAACATAATGGCCTGTGTTTTATATCAAGTGACTACAGTCGTGCTATTGTGTATCATTCAGAAGAAGTTCCTCATGTCAGGCTTCTGGAAACATTGATAGAATCTTTATCAGCCCTTTTTGGTCCATTAAACAAAAGTTAGCTTCTCCTTCAAGGGAAGGAAGGAAGGAAGAGGAGGGCTGCTTGATTTCCTTTGATTTCCCTGAGTATTTAGTGACCAGCAGATTGAGGTGGTTGTTCCTGAAATGTCAAGCCAGGCTCAAAGACCCCTCTGTGATGCAGCCCTCTGCCTGGACCACAACTCACCCTTGACAGATTAGGCATCTGCATAGCTAATGTATTTTTAGGGGATTTCTATGTGCGTAGCCAGCACGTCTGCTTTTCAGAAGAAAGTTATTTTACCGATACAACTTTGAAAAGAGTCCAGTGTGTTTTCAATAAATGGTAAACATTTCAATTTCCATTTGCTTTGAAAAACATTCATTGGGTGTTCATTCCAAGGCTGTTTAAATAAGGCATTAAATTTATAAGGTGTATTAAATTTGTATGTTGCATAGCTTCCTGGTGACCTCAAATCAAGATTATGAACATAACTCAGAAGCCAAACTATTAATGGGCATTTCAAGGCCATATTGGAAAGAAGAGCATTATCTCTTGACAAGAAATAGATGGCTATTTCTTCACTTTGTGCACTTCAGAGTGTTTATCTTGGCACCTGATATTGGAAAACAGTACCCTCCCAAGGTTAAAAGAGCTGTTATCCATGTAAATGATCTGGGCAGGCAAGCTGGGCAGGGTCGTAAGTGGCTGTGGGTTCACAGAGCAGACCTTTGGTTATCCATTTTAGGTGAAGCAACTGCCAGTTGATATTTGGGGCTCACACATGTCATTACCATTATACTTATTAACTTCATGCATGTGTGTGTAAGCCCATAAAAATGGATGCTGCTCATCACAGAACGTGCCAGATGCTGCCTGCTGATGGAGAAGACTGTTGTCCTCTTGGGCTTCTAGAGAGCGTGGCTTGAGGGGCTCAGCCAGGTCTGCTGGGACAGGACCAGTCCACCCGGCACCTGAGATGGTGTAGGCAGCTGGAAGCTGAGGATCTGCTGAGCCCGGGACCAGCTACATAATTTGTAGGGCCCAATGAGTGAGGAAAATATGGGACTCTTTGTTCAAAAACTATGAAGAATTTAAAGATGGTGACAGCAGAGCATTAAAGCACAGGGCCTCTTGGGCCCTGGGCAAAGGCCCCTATGGGACAGGCCGTGCTCAGTTAGGCTTTCTCTTTCCCCTGCTCGGTGGCTCGTCCTCTCAGCCTGATTGAACGTTCAGGCCACAGTCAGTCTAGGAGGTGTCCTTTGCCTGTCTTTGTTCATCGTCATAATAGGTGGAGAACTTGGAGCGTTTACAGAGCTGCGCATCTTTGGAGATGCGGTGTTGTTAAAGGAGAGGTCACTGGCTTAGGAGCCATGACATCTGTCTTTTTATCTTTTCTGTAGACATTTCCTGAGTGGATTTGGGCAAACTGCTTAATCTCATAGTAAAAACAGGTGGACTTCACTCATTCGCTCTGCGTTCCTGCAGTCCAGGTACTGTGATAAGGATTTTATAGATGCCATCCCCTTAAATTCTCCCAACAACCCAATAAGTCAGGGACTACCACTCACCCCCATTTTACAGATTTGGAAATTGAGGCTCCCAGAAGTTAAGCAGCCTTTCCAAGGTGACTGAATCTGTTTACCTGGCCACTGTGCTACAATGTCCCCTCCTCTCTTTGTGACCTTTTTTGGCCTCAGTTCCTGTTTGAGAAAAATGTGGTTAATACCTGTGTTTCTCTAGCTCATGAGTGTTTGGGAGGACTAAATGAGGTAGCAGCTGAGAGGTTACTTTAGAAGCTGAAACCCCGGGCTAACAGCAGAGAAGACAGGTGTGGAGTCAGAGGGACTTGGACTGGAGTCCCGGATCTGCCATTTCCTAGCTGGGTTGTCTTGTTGTTTGACATTTCTAAACCTGTACCCTCGCATGTGAAAGGAGTCCAACACCTTCTACATTATAGGCTGTGATGAGGATTAAATGAAATAAAGTACAAAAAGCACTTAGCATGGTGCCTGGCCCATGGAAGCCTCCTGCCAGGGTGTTGCTGAGGTTGCATGATACAACCAGAAGGTCTTTAGGTAACCTTCACCGAGCATCTGTGGGGACTGGGTTCGCTCATGCCAATGAGCAAGAGCACGGATGGGCGGGTGAGTGCCGGGTGCCGGCGTATTGGCAGGTGATCCCACAAGGCACCTGAGAGGAGGGAGCTTGTGGACCCAAGTGGGAGGAGGCTGTGTGGACATGACCTCTGCCCAGACATTCACTCTTCTCCTTGAGGTCAGCTCTTTTGTCCCTGAGGGTCAGGAGGAGAACCCCTCACATGAGGAATGAGGCTTGAAGAACTGTGTCAGGGTCTCCCCGTTACCTCCTCCCTGGCTCTGCCCTGCTGTGGGGGCGGTGGGTCAGGCTGAGGAGTGGCTGAGTGTGTCCCAGTGTTCCGAGTGTGGCTGGAGCCATAGGAGAGTGCAGGCATCCAGCGATCCCCCTGCTGTGGGGGTGCGTCCAGGAGCCAGCCGTGGGCACTCATTAATCCGGATGCCCTCTTGGACAGCATTCCAGGCATTTCCTCCCATGAAAATCCCATCTGCTGGACTTCTCCCAATGACTTCCCGGGGTGGGGGTGGGGGTGGCCCTGGAGACCAGCAGGAGACTGGGCACCTCACTGGGCGTGGGGGGAGGGGTCTTTCCTCCAGTTGGGACAGGAAGGTGCAGTGGTGCATGGGGACTGCCATCTGCCCCCAAGTCTCAGGAGGCACTGAAGGGCATCCTGTGTCCCTTGGTCCTTCCCACTGGCCCTCCTGCCTCTGCTTCAGAGCTTGCTTGGCACATTCTGTTGTGTTTGGCTTATGAGCATCTGCAGTCCTCTGCTGATCTCCTTGAAGATGTTGCAGGAGTGACACGGGCCACCCCTGTTTGTGGTAAACATAGGCACCAATACTTTAAAATCATGCTGGGGGTGCTATTGTAGCTGCATAACTTAAGAACATTGTTTATGCATGAAGCCGTTATAATCAGCCGTGAAAGTCAGTAAGAAGTCAGGAATGAAAGGAAACATGCAAATCTGTGGTAGTTCCACTTGGGCCAGGTAGTTCAGAAAAGTGCCCAAGAACCGTTTGTGCCCAGGAATGTTACAGAACATCAGAGTCTGACTGTGCTGGCAGCTTCTTGAAATCCACCACGGTCATAACCAGCTTAGGTAAACAGATGGTTGATGGGGGATGGATAGGAAGGAAATGGACTTTTTCTTCTTTCGTGTGTTTAGTATGAGCCAGGCATGCTTTGTAGGAAAGGAGATCATGTCAGGCATCTGATGTGGTCCTTGGTTCTCTTTGGAGTGGCCCCCGTTACCTACCTCTTGCAGGTGGGTCTTGCAGCTCAGGGAGGTGGAGTAGCTGGCCATGTAGTGGGGCTGGGACTCACACTGGTTTGTTTTGAGCACCGCCCCCCCCCCCCCCCCACAAGCCTGGGATTTTCCTTTATGGCACAGGCCACCTGTGTGGGTTGATCCCACCTGAGCACAGGCTCCAGTGGAGTTTGCAGGACCGCAGCAGGATGAGAAGGGCTGGGTAGGTTGGGATGCCAGAGCCCTCGCCACTTTCTTTCTCCCAGACGTGTGTCCTCAGGTGGGGTATCGGGATGTGCGCTCTTTGGACAGCGAGGCTCAGAAGGACTCTCTGACCTCCAGTGTGGGCTCGTGCCTGCTGGGGGCCAAAAAGCAGTTCCTAGGGGAGTGTGGGTAGGGGTTGACTGGTCTGGCCCTGGCTTGCAGGGGAGTGGGGGCGGTGTCGGGCACCTTAATGCCTCTTAGCCTGGAGGGTGCAGCTGCCAAGGAAGAGAACAATCTTGTGGGATCCCCAAGCAGGATGCTGTCTCAGCTAAGACAAGAGGATTCAGCCGTTCTGGAAAAAACGGGGAGCATTTCCCTTCATGTTTTCCCTGAAAACTCAAACCTGCTCTTCGTCTGTTTGCTCAGGTCTCTGAATATGGCAAGTGTGGTGCCATACACTTAATGATTTGACATCTTTTCCTGAGACTTTGGTGTTTTACATTAAAATGGAATGAAAGGTGTAATTGGCCTGTGGAATTCCCCCCAGTCTAGACCTTCCCATGATGTAAACTTGACCCTGCATTTCCTTCTTGACAGCTGCTAAGTCTTGGCTCCCAGGAGGGAATGAAGTGTCTGGTTTTAGAAAAATCTAGATTTCTTTTTTTTTTTTAATTTTTTTTTTTTTTTTTTTAAGATTTTATTTATTTGACAGAGACACAGCGAGAATGGGAACACAAGCAGGGGGAGTGGGAGAGGGAGAGAAGCAGGCTTCCTGCCAAGCAGTGAGCCGGACGCGGGGCTCGATCCCAGGACTCCGGGATCATGACCTGAGCCGAAGGCAGACGCTTAATGACTGAGCCACCCAGGCGCCCCGAAAAATCTAGATTTCTATTACAGTGAGCATGCATAGCCGAAGACAGATTTTTAAAAAGAGCATGGGCCTTGGAGTTGAATTCTGCTCTGCCAGTCACTAGTTTTACCTCCCTGGGCCTTGGTTTGCTCATCGGCAAAATAGAAGTACTAATAAAAGCACCTGTGTTATAGGGCATTGGGGAGGATTAAGTGATATAACCCATATGAAGTAGTTTAGAACAATATGTGGCACATGGGAAGCCTTACTTCTCTGGCCACTCTCTCATTTATAGTGTCCTGCTTCATTTTTAATGAAGAGCAGAAGAGACTCCTGGAATTTTAGTCACTTGGACCCCATAATGGGTTCATAAAATTAAGACAATGAATGGCACACACATTTAATGTGACAAAGGCATGGTTGCAAACAAAAGCATTTATGACGTCCCCGAGGAGGTGGATTTCTTTTGCTTTCTTTCCCAAATTCTTCTCATCTGGGCCCTTGTACAGTAAAGGTGGGCAGTTTGGGAATTCAGGTTTGTTCTTGCTATAACACTGTACTGTAATTTGCAAAGCAAGGGGAGAGTCAGAAACACCTGGCAGGGCTTTGGCTCTTTGTACCTGCACCATCCATAATGCCTTCTCTATTGTTCTTTGTTGAGGCAGAGGCGGAAAAATATTGTAAAAAGAACAAAAGGTGTGGGAGGCAACAAATCCATTGGAAGTAGGTAATCTTTGGCCACGAGTCATAACACACAGCTTTACTCTTAGCTTCCTACCACTTTCCATTATCCGTGAAATTTCTATTAACACAACATGATCACATCATGTACCAACAGCTCAAATGGGCACAGGTTTTTGCCCCACTGACAGTCATTTGGCTTCCTGGATGCTAATGCCGAAGTTTGAGTGTTCTTTCTTCTTTTTTTAATTTATTTTTTATTTTATTTTTTAATTTTTTTTTTAAAGATTTTATTTATTTATTTGACAGAGAGAGACACAGCGAGAGAGGGAACACAAGCAGGGGGAGTGGGAGAGAGAGAAGTAGGCTTCCCACCGACAGAGAGCCCGATGCAGGGCTCGATCCCAGGACCCTGGGATCATGACCTGAGCCGAAGGCAGACGCTTAACGACAGAGCCACCCAGGCGCCTCCTTCTTTCTTCTTTTTTGACCTGTGCTCCTGTCAGAATGCACACAGCACAGAGAACCTTGTTTAAAGGAATCGCTGTCAGACAACCCGTAAAAGGTGTGTGTGTGTGTGTTTTAATATACATGGACTGTTTCCTCTTGTAAATAAAAACTGAGGTCTACTTTAAAATCCCAAGGTCTGTGGCCAAGTTTGAGTATTTCAGAGCATCAGGATCATCTGGTCACCCTGAAAGAAGATGTAATCCTCTTAGGAAAGGGCTCACAGCTTACTAATCTTTTGAAAAAAGCCAACAATATACATTTCCCAGAACAGGAATTTCAGAACTATGGAGCCACAGCTGGATTTTCTACTTAAATAGCAAGACTTTCAGGTGTTTTTTTTTTTTTGCATGAAACAAATGCCCTATGAATGTTAGGAAAAACATATAGACTTAGAAAGAAATCAGGGGATTATTGATTTTTAAAAATTTACCTTTAAGGGAGGTGGTTGGTCTTGGGAAGGCAGAAATGTGTAGGTGAAAGTCGGGATCTGAGTCAGGCTAATCCAGATTAGAATCCAGGGCCACCCTGACAAGTCAGTCATGGAACCTCACAGTTTCTATCTGCCAAATGGACACGACAGTAATAACTTCTAGAGTGGACTGAGAAGTCCAAACGAGAATATGGACACAGGATGCTTAGCAATAAGTGTTTCACAAGAAGCATTTAGAAAAGGTGGGCTTCTGTCATCATTCCCCAGGAGCTGCTCCCGCATCCCAGGCATGTTGGCTGCTTGAGAGAGCCGTTCGTCCGCTTCGGGGAGAGCTAACATCAGGCCACCTGCAGGCCTTCTTTGGAGACCTCCATTAAAGCTGCCCACCACTGAGCTCCACAAAGGCGTCTTAGACAGTAATCATAACAATGATGCATGATGTGCTTTGTGTGTTGTGCCCTGTGTTTTATTTGTATTCCTGAAATCCTCACAACCACTCCTGAGGTGGGTTCTGTCATCCCCTCCATTTTAGACAGATAGAAACCAAAACAGAGAATGTAACTTTGCCCAAGATTACCCAGCTTCCAAGTGGCAAAGGCAGGCTTAGAGCCAGGGTCTTGTGAGTCCTGTTCAGGTGCCTGGACTGGGGCACCTGGATATTTCCAGGACCATCATGTTTTGGTCTGAGCCTGTTATTGGCTCATCGGGACTGGTGGTGGAAACTTCTTCCTCATCCTTAATCCTTTCCCCTTTGGAATTCTTAGTCTTATTTGGATGCATTGTCATTTGCTTTCATAATACAGAATTAAAAGGGGGCCAATGATGAGGGGAGGGCCCGGAACCCTTCTAGCTTTTTACAGTGTTCTCTTTTATTATAATAACATGATGCTGCTTGTCTTTTGATTCCGTTGAGGGTCAGCCAGCCCTCTCCACATCAGCTCTGACTCTTAAGAAGCCTTTCTGAAAATCTCATTGAATTTAATTCAGTTTCCCTTTTTGTATTCCCCATTAAGGTAATGGAGGATCATGGGGAGGACCCTGGGACAAGATGAATCTGGCTGGAGACCCAGTGTGTCCCTTAGCTTCACTTCCGGGCCTCGGGTTCCTTACCTGTAAAATGGGGTCATGAGGATTAGCTGTGCCAGCCTGTGGCAGTCTTCGTGTCCAGTAAATTTCAACTCCTTGGTTTTTGATATGCTCATTCTTTGTCTCTCTTCCCTGGGTGTTTTTTGGTGCTTCTTATTTTTTCAGGGAAGAAATACAGTTCTGTTTTTCTGCTTGATTGACAGCTAGCTTGAAGGCCACAGCCCTTAGACCTACTAGGGTCAGTTTTATTTTGCATGGAATGAGTCTGGCAGATCTGTTCATGCCCCTGGTAGTCCTGGGGATACGTGATATCCTGAGGACCCCTTATCTTTCTGTGTGGGGTGTCAAGAAGGAGGCAGGTAACTAGACCTTCAATTCCCCCAGGGCGGACTTGCTCTTTCTGACGGGAGAGGGTCCTCCTTTGGCACTTAGCACAGAGCCATCTTCAGGTGGGTTTCAGGGGTTGTTTGTGGGATGTACAGATTAAACAAAGAAGAACCTGGTCAAGTCTTTTTTCTGGTGCTCACGTGCGGGTGATCAGAATAAAAACTGTATTGAACACAGGCCAAGGACGAGATCCCTCACATCTCTTTCCCCACTTACTCTCTAGTACGGGGTTTTATGACTCCCTAGCATCAGGAGCGGATGTCTCCTGGCTGCAGCAATCTGGCTCTGAAGCCCCGCGGGCAGGTTGCTCACCCACAACCCTCTTGGTACCAGCAGGGGCTGCCAGACATCCGAGCCAGCTGGTCCTCCCTTCTTCCAGCCCGCGACCCCCTCCTCGCCCCTGGGGAGCATCCCAGCAGCATCCCAAACACACTGAACACTCCCAGCAGGGCTGAGGGGTCCTGGCACCTCCGTGGCGCCGAGCCCAGCAGCTGCGGCGGGAGCACCGCAGTGCCGGGCGGGTGCACGAGGAGCACCAAGCGAGACTGATGGGGCCTCCGCCGCAGCCGCCACCATCAACCTGGGGGAGGCAACTCGGCAAAGGCAATTAGGGAGCTGCTGCAGCTAATGCCATGAAGTGCTCGGATGCCACATTCCCAGTGACATCAGGGAGAAATGAGAATTTTAATTTCTACCCCTTTCACCTTCTCCGAGGCCCTGCCGGCGTCGTGATGCCA
This sequence comes from Phoca vitulina, assembly GCF_004348235.1. Taxonomy (NCBI): domain Eukaryota; kingdom Metazoa; phylum Chordata; class Mammalia; order Carnivora; family Phocidae; genus Phoca; species Phoca vitulina. The sequence continues at coordinate 11,548,873 of NW_022589716.1, forward strand.
CGCAGCGTTTGCTGGGCTTGATTTCACCTTCTCAGTGCAGCTTGCTTTATTTTGCATTTGTCTGTTTATTCTTTACATCCCCTGGATGGGTTTCTGCATGTGCATTGAGGGCAGTCGGGCGCTGTGGTCCACCGCACGTAACTGCAGCATCCACGGGGCAGTGTTACCCGCTTGTGGACAGCGTCCTGGCTGCAGCCTGCAAGGCTGGAGCCCCCAACCTCCACTGAGGAGGAAACCGTGCAAGAGGCCATCCAGCCAGGCTGGGGGATTTGCATTTGCTTTTGTGTCCTGCAGGTGCAGTTGTCTGCTTTCTTCTGCAGGCCTGGCCCGCGGAGATGCGGAAAGCTCGCACCAAGCACAGCTCCTCTGGGATGAGGGGAGCAGCTGGTTGGGAAGTGGGAATTCAATCATGTGCATTTAATGGGGGGCAGTTATGCCAGAAGAGGTTTCGCTGCAGCCCCACTGTCCCTGGTATCAGGCCCAGTATGGCATTTGGAGGCTTACGGAGGAGTCTCCATCCAGCTCCTGCTGGGACGTCACTCTGCGGAGGCTGTGAGGCTTCCTTGGATGGTCTTTGCTCTGTGGGGCACCCCTGGAATTTGCCTTGGGGCCCCACAGTGACCGTAATCTGATGCCCACCTTCTACCTTCCTGCTGAGTCTGACTATTCAGAGGGGAGGGAGAGGACCTCTGAGCTGGGGCAGATCTTGGGAACCCAGTCCCTCCTGCTATGGGTGCCTGGGCCTGGTGGCATGCCCCGTGTCACAGTGAATCAGGAACAGGCCAGGCCTGGAGCATTGGCGTTTTTACTGCCAGATCGTGCATTCATGAGGACATCGAGGCCACAGAGGGAAGGAAGGCTCCACGTACCACAGTGGGCTTCTTAGAGGATGGAGAGAGACAGCTGCTAGCCCCAGACTGCCCTGTGCCTGTCAGAGCTCTCCTGCTGGATCCCACAGGAGCCCTGCTTTGTGCAGCCTTTCCTCTAGTCCAGCCACGTTGAAGCCTGAAGTTCACCTGGTGAAAATGTTCCCCAATGTGTCTGTGTTAAAAGATTTTATTTTTTTAATGTATTTTAGAGAGAGCCAGAGAGTGTGCACCAGCACACGTGCACAAGTTGGGGGAGGGGCAGAGAGAGAGAGAGGGAGAGGGAGAATCTTAAGCAGGCTCCACACCTGGCGATGAGCCCCACTTTGGGCTCGATCTCAGGACCCCGAGATCATGATCTGAGCCGAAATCAAGAGTCAGACGCTTAACCCACTATGCCACCCAGGCACCCCAATGTGTCTGTTTTTAACAGCCAAAATACTTTGTCCCAGTGTGTGGTGGGGAACATTCACCTTATTAGCATGATCTACATTGAGTGCAGGGAGCAGGAGACAGAACAGTTAGTCAACAAAAGTGTTTATTCAACATTGAGAAACCTGTCTGGAAACCCGAGGGCTCCACCTTCTCCTTTTCCACAGTAGAGGTGCACATGACCAATTGCTTCATTTTGGGTAGAACACCATGGTTTGGGAAAATTTTCAGCTGCCTTAACAGACTCACGAGAACACATTTGCTTTTGACCAAATGTTGGAAATGTTTTCTTCCTTCCTTCCTTCCCTCACTCCCTTCCTGCCTCAACAAACACCCATTGAATACTCAGTGAGGCGTGTGGAGCTGTGTTGGGTGCCAAAATCCCCTTGCTGCTTTGGCCACATTTTGCATCCTCACCCTGAATGCTTCGGTGACAGCACACGGCTCACACTCCCCAAGCACACCAGGCTGTGTCACGCCTCTGTGCCTCAGCCCACGCCAGTCCCGCCGTCCACACGGCTGACCCTGTTGCCCTTGTCTGACTGCTGAGCCCTGTCTCTCGAGGATGTCAGTCTTCCACCTGCTGAACTATCACCTGGGGAGCTTATTAAAATGCATTCTTCCAGGGTCCTACCCCAGGAGATTCGGACTCAGTAAGGTTGGCCCAGGGCCTAGGCACCTGCATTCTAACAAACATCTTAGGTAATTCTGATGACAGTGGTCCAGGGACATGCTTGGAGAAACACTGTTTGTATCCCACCTCTGGGAAGGCTTCTGGATTCCCCTAAAGAGACCAAATCTTTCCCTGTCTTTCCTGCTGGGAGGAAAGGTGCACATCTTCCCACTGGGGTTTGCTTAATCATCTGTGCTGTCCCAGGCCAGAGGTTGCAGCTGCTCCGTCCCCAAACCCAGCCTCCTCAGTGTGTATGGCGTGAATGGAGATTTTCTCTGCAATAGAAGTGGGGGCTTTGGAACAAGTCAGGCATTTTATCTTTTAAGTCAGAAGGTACCCAGGAGCATGTCTGATTGTTGAAGCAGCTTATTTACAAATCACTGAGCAGAGTTGAAGTGGCCATTCTCCAATTTGTAAGATGGAGAGAAATTTGTTGACCTGTCACCGATGGCTTTTCTTCCTACCAAATAGGTTACCGGGACCTTTAACAGAAAATTGTTTGGTGAACATCAATATGAAAGACGCCATCTGCTTCCCATAAAAGGGCTGCTCCTAATCTCTCTGGTACAAGAATTGCTCCCCCAGGGGCCTGTTGGGCACAAAACTGCATTTTTCCTAAGTCAGCAGCTTTCATACTTTTTTTGACCATGACCCAAAGGAAGAAATACATGGTTCAGTGCAACCCGTTGCATACAACTTCTCATGTTCAATGCAAGTTTCATGCAACATTACTTAGCTTCTCTGCAGTGCAATTTGGTCTATTCTATTCGCATGGACTCCTATTCTATTCTATTCTATTCTATTCTATTCTATTCTATTCTATTCCACTCTATTCTACTCATTTCTAACCTACTCTGCTCCTTCTACTCATTTTGGAAGGTTGGCTGTGACCAATACATTGATTTTACAATGTCATAAATATGTTAAGAAAGGAGCAGTGCCCTCACTGTTACCAGGGTAAATTATAGGCTAGTTCATTTTCATTCTGGGAGGTGCAGCATTGATTTGGGGATTAAAGCTTATTAATGATAGATAATGGTAGATAACATTAATCAGCCAGTTGCAATGCTAAGCTCTCTGTATAAATTTCACTTCACCTTCTCAACAATCCCATGAGGCAGGTACTTTGATAGCCCCATTTTCTAGATGAGGACACTTAGGTTCAGGGAGGTGAAGTAACTCGACCAAGATCACATAGTTAATAAGTGGTGGCATTAGTTCTTGAACTCAGGGCTGTTTGACCATGACCCTGTCCTTACCTATGCTTCCTCCTCTTGCCAGCAGTCAACTTAGTTGGTCACAGGTGTTACAATGTGGGCAGCCCAGCTAGAGGCGATACGTGGGGGGGCATATGAGGAGCAATGGGGAGGAAATGTGAGAGATGGGGGGAGAGTGGAAGAGGCAAGTTTGGGAAACACAGGGTGAGCAGTGGTATGCTTTGAAAAGCACCTGATATTTTACTTAGCACTTAATGGAATTTACAAGAAGTTTGCCCGTCTATGTTATATAGGCCTCCTGCTCTTAGAGCATCCCTGCATCTGGTGTTTGTTATTGTACCCGTCAGGCATTTACTTGTTTTCTCATCTCCTTCTCTGACCAAGTGTGATGCGGTTGGACCAGGGGGTCACAGGGCTAGAGAGGGCAGGGCCCTGCCTCCTGGAGGTCTGAGGTCCAGGCCCTAGCTCTGGCCCTGACACTGCTGAGTTCGCAGACTTGGAGCAGCTCGCTGCTTCTCCCTGGGCCTGTGCATGAGACAGCTTGAAGGTGCCTCTGTGCTGAGACTCAGCATGCTTGCAGAGGAGGGAGACCCCACCTCGTTTCCCAGTATGCTCCACCATGAGCTGGGTGGCTCTCTGTCCATGTTGTGCCCGTGTCTGTACATCCTGCCGACACGTGTTGTCCTGCCTCTGTCTGCACAGGTACCTGCGGGAGGAGAGGGGGTATGGAGATGCTGCTGGCCACACCAGGGTACTTGGAGTCTAGCAGGCGGCAGCGATTCACACCAGTGCAGACTCTCGTAGGTGATGAGGCAGACTTAGCCGAATGGCCAAGGGAAGACAGAGTGGCATCGAGATCAGAGGAGGCCAAAATGACATCCCATCCTGGTAAATCCTCCTGTCCGTTTTTGCCAATGTATTTCCCAAGCGTTCTTGTACCACAGACTCGTTCTGAGAGTTGTGTCAGGGAATGGAGTCATCTTTGGATATAAAAGGCAACAATAAAAGGGACTAAAATATTTGACATATGATGAAGTTCTGTGATATTTTAGACAGTGAGTAAATTGACATTTATATAACCTGGTATATTCATTTCCCCTGATTCACCCTCCCTTGAATGTTGACTTAATAACACGCCTGACTAAATGACGTTAATTGCTTTAAACTGCCAAATTAAAAAAAAAAAAAAGCCAGCATTCATTCAACAAGTGTGCTGTGTTCTTTTCAGGCTGGAGCCAGGAGAGAAGAGCTGGGGTCTCTTGGGGGAGGGAAGGCTGAGATGTAACCTGAGCAGCACAGGAAAGTGGACTTGCATATTCCAGAAACACCGGCCACTTGGGCCCACCGCGGTGGAGCTGAGGGTTCAGGTCCTGGCGCTGAAGCTACCTGTGGATGGTTTATAGCCTTGAGCAGCCACTTCATTTCAAGTTTCCTTCTTCTTTAAGTGATCCCTATCTCACTGGACTGTTGTAAAGATTTTTAAATTAGCTCATGACTGCAAAATTCAGCTCAGTGTCTAGCAGTTGTAGGAATTCAATGGAGGGCAGCAACCATTACGGTAATTCTTACATTCTTGGAGTCATATACTCACCCCCTGGGTTGGTGGTGCTACCTCATCCAGAGGACGTTCACTCTCCAGAGCAAGACCTGTGGCTTACTCATTGCTCTCTTTCTGGTTCCCGTGATAGTCTCTATCAGTAAACACTTGTGGAATACACGAATGAGTGCTGGCAATGAATGAACTTGATAGGCTGAGAAAACGGAGGCCCAGAGAGATCAGCCAGATCATAAACGACAGATCAGAGATTCACACCAGCTCTGCTCTGTCCTCAGCTACGACCCTCAGCTAATAGGGGCTGTTGTCTCCTCAGTATAGTGTTACCTAAATTCACAGGAGAAACACCACTTGTCCCCCGCTATCTGAAGGTGAGACATGTGGGGGTGTGCTCGTGTGTGTGTGTGTCCGTAAACTTTCCAGGATGGCATCCCAAGAAGTTAGGTCATATTAGAGGTGGCCTCATGGCTGTGTAGAAAATAATTATTTGGTTAGTTTTCATTCTGGAGTAAAATGACAGACTGGCAACCTTTATCTCTTTAGGAAGAAAGCTCCATAAAAACTCTTATATTCTGAATTAGCTGCAAAGTCCCACTAGGATGTTGAAATAGCCTAGACCCATCAAGGCCCCATTCGAAGTGCTTTTTATAAGACTTGGTAAGAGAAAGCTTTCCCCACTGATCTACCTTGATCTACCTGTGTGTGTGTCATCTTTCTCTGTGTATTGCAGAGGTGGTTTAAACCTCTCAGCTCACCCCCAAAGCCCTGCACACTCCCATTACAGTGGGCTAGGAAGCTTCACTGTGCCCTCTCTTTCTTAGATCTGTTTTGTGGGCAAGGCTTCTGGGTTGAGAGAGGAGGAAAAAGAGCAGCAGAGGGGCTGAAGAGTGGAGAGAGTCACTTTCTGTTCTTTTTTGAAAAGTCCTTGAATTCAGCCCTTGAATAGTGCAGTATAAATTTGAGAGATGATGGCTATTAATACTTTGCTTCTTGTGTAGGAGCTTTTAGTTCAGGATGTCAAAATACATCAATAACACATTTTTTCTCCATTTCTCCATTTCATATGGAGGGAGGAGGTGGAGAGCATCTCCAGAGAGCACATGGCTGCCTTGGACCATGGCTGGTCCCTGGCAGGAGCACGAGAAAACAGTCCGAATTTGGTGATTTCAGTCATTCATTCATTCATTCATCATTCAACAGAACAGACATTTTTGTGTCTTGTTACTCTGTCCCAGGTATTGTGCTGGCTTTGGGGATAAAGGACAAGAAAAATCAGAAAGTCTGCTCCTTCATGGAGATGACAATCTAGTGCAGAAATCAGGCATTTCTCTAAGAATTAGAGTTAGAATTAGAATTACCACATGCAAGTCTCCCTGCAGTGACAGTGGGACCTGAAGACCTGTTCTTCTGGGTCAGAGGAGGCTTTGTGAAAGGGAGGAACTTCAGCTGAGACCTGAGGATTGACAGGAATTAATATGACAAATAAGTAGATGAAGGGACCCTGGGTCTTTTGTGATGCCTCCTCACTCATCCTGGCCCAGCTTTACCATCACCACCCCGAGTGCACCCATGCTTCAGCTCCTTATATGAGTTTTGGGACCCCAAAACTCATCCCATACTTTCTTCTTGGCCTTTGCTTTACTTGCTCCTCCTGCCCCAAACTCCCATCCTTGTCCCTAGAACTGCTTGTTGAATTCTCAATCTTCACAGCCTCGTTCCTGAATTCAGCAGTCAGCTTTTGAGCTCCTGTTGGGCCAGGGGCTCTGTGCTGGGCCCTCAGTTGCTACTGCCTCAGGCAGCCTTTTCCAATCTCGGTCCTTGTTGGCCATTTGTACCTCACTTGTGCTGATCAGAGTTGACTTGGTTTCTAATTACTGTTTTGGCATCACTACGGTCTTCTGCCCAGCTCCACAGGCTTTTTGAGGACTGTTTGTCTTTCTCCCATTTTCTTGGGGCTTCCTAGGGTGAAGCCTTGTAATGGTGGTGGTTGTGATGATGACAACACACTGATACTCCTGAACATTTACCACAAGCCAGACAGCAATTCAAAACACCTAATAAATACTAACTCATTTAATCCTCCCACAACCCTGTGGGCAAGCTGCTCCATTATTATCTCTATTTAACCAAGGAAGAAACTGAGGCACAGAGACTATTAATTAGCCTTCCCAAAGTCACTTGGCTAGGAAGTGATAGAGCCAGGATTCCAGGCAAGCCTTGCACCATCCTTCCTTCCTGGCATGGCGTGCACCTGTCAGGTTACCCGTGGGAACTGTGCTAGTTAGTGACAGGTGCGAAGCGCCCTTCTCCCAGAGTGTGCACAAGGACAGTGGCCCTGAGTGGTTAAAGAGCAACTAGCTAACACTGATCCTCTGGGTACCATGAGAAGCCAGTCGTGACTAGATTTCTGTGCCTCAGAATTTGTTCCCATCACAGGAAGTAGGGAGCTAGAGCGTGCATCAGTCATGCCAGCAGCCCTGCTGGGCTCTGGCCAGATTCTTTCCCCCTAGTTGCTTTTCTTCCCAGGATCGAAGAGGTCCCTAGACCCGACCAAGTTGTCGGGTAGGTGACTTCTCCTCAACAGAAATGCCCAGTTCACTCTTACAGGTGCAGATTCTTTGTGCAACCACGTGGCCTTCAAAAGGGGCCAGAGACAAGGGTTTCCTTCCACCGCAGTGTTCCAGCCTTCATGCCAGATGACCACCGAGGAGGAAAGAATAACTTATGACAAACTATTGCTTTTTACATTACAAAGCATTATCTGTTCATTGTGGAATTTTTTTGAAATACAGATAAATAAAGAGCAAATATAAACAACTGCAATTCTGGCCTGATCAATGTTAATATTTGGGTGCATTTCGTCTAGTTTTTTTTGCTTTGAATATGTGTGTGTATGCATACATGCATATTTACTTTACATAAATGGGATCGTATTGTACCAACTACTTTATAATGGCAAGACAAATTCAAGTGGATTCAGGCAGGGTAGAGATCACTTAAAATGATTCTTTTCCTATGAAAAATAAAATTCATTCTCTTCTTTGAAAACTTGGAAAGTACCAAATGACATAATAAGAAAAGAATTATTCCTAATCTCATGCTGCAAGAATAACCACATTAAAATTTTTTAGCATTTCATTTGGGTTGCTTGAAGTTGGAATTAAACTGTAGATATGAAATTATTTTGTTTTTTTTTCTCCTAACTTTATAGCAGGAACATGTCCTCTTATCATTTAGCATTCTTCAGAGTGATTTGTCTTCTGGCTACAAAATCTTTCCTCATGCGAATGTGGGGTGACTTATGTCACCTTCCCCCAATTCCAACACGAAGGTTTTCCATCACGGGTTTTCCCCCAGTGTAAACAATGCTTGCATGAACCTCCCTGTCTGTTTGCCCATCCCATTTCTGATTATGCCCTTGGAGCTGTCCTTTCAAGAGGAGTCACTGTGCCAGAGCGCGTGAGCTTTGTTAGCGCTCTCCATTCTTGCTGCCGCGAGAGTGTGTATTTGCACGCACGTGTGTGCATGTGCTCATTTGCCTTCTTTGTTTCTCCTGTAGCGTCCAGCTCTGTTCCGTGCTCAGGCTTGCCTGGGAGACCAGATGGCATCGGTTGGACTAAATGACCTTTATTTTTCCCTACATGTGTGGGACAACTGACTTGGGGCTCAAAGCGAGGCTCTGCGGGCAGGCATACCTGGACTCAAATCTGGCTATGCTGCTTTACTGGGTGTGTGGGCTTGAGCGAGGGGTTCAGCCTCCCTGAGTTTCAGTTTACTAAGAAAAATAATATCCACTTATTAGGGTTATTATGAGGAATACGTAAAATAATGTATGTCAGGTGCTTAGCACATAGAAAGGACTCAGTAATGGCAAATGTTATTTTTATTATTTTTACTATTTATTCTAACCATCAGACTTTAGGACTATAGGAATTTGATTCATTGTAAAAACTATTATTCATACAAATAGAGCTTTAAAACATCCCAGAGATCAGTTTTATGTGTATTTTAGCTACCCTGTGTGTGGGTTAGAGGGAGGTCTTAGGATATTGGATGTCACTTTAAATATCAACGTTTGGGATCCTCAAAATAATTTGAGATTTTGGATTGGCTCCTACCCTAAAAGACTGGCTTTAAAAAGACAGACCAGAATCTAAGTGTTGGCTGAGGGAGTACAAGCTGCCTCCTTAATCTCCCAAATGCAGTTGTTTTAGCAGTCAAATAAATTAAGGGTAACAGTAATAATAGGAATTAACAATGACTAATTATAAAATGAGTTATATTGCCAATTATGTAGCGGTATCTAAACCCCAGAGTAAATGGAGGTATTTGCAGAGGCGAGCTTGCACTGCACAATGTCAGGAGGCTAGGGGGTTGCATTTTGATAATGAAAGCACCGGGTAGGCTTATATACGGATTTCTGGAATCTGGATGCCACACTAGAAACTGTTTATTCCTTGCTTGAAAAACTGGGACTCTAGACACTGTTGTAAAGAGTTGCATTTTTTTTCTTTTAGGGAAATGTCCGCTTATTCATTTAATATCTCAAAAATGTATAAGGAAGAAGAGAAACAATCCAGACACTTTCTGAATGCTAGTGGTCATAAATAGCAGAGCCTGGTTCTGCCACTGAATATCCCTGTAACCCGGGGGGCTCTCCAGGGAAGAGTGTGATATAGCACAGCACCACAACACTGGTGGGAAGAGAGACCTCACAGTGGGGCAGAGAGAGTGAGGCTGCAGGACGTGGTGGTTGGTGCTCGCTCCTGATCTTTATGTGGCTGTGGGGAGAGGGAGAGTGGCCTGCTATGGTCAGGTGCTGATAGTCCCTTTTCACGAATGAGCTCTGTGCACCACAGCACCTCCACACACCCGGCAGGGCCCACGGGAGCCCCGCAGACGGCAGTGTCTGTCTGCAGACGACATTGAATCTCTGAGCCCAGGTTGCACCTGCCTGGAAGGGGGTTGTTAGGAGGATGAAGTGGCTCAGTGGCACTTTGTAAGCTGCCCTTGGGGGCCAAGACCTCGGTCGGTGGTGGTCGTCCACATCTGTAGCCCTTAGGGACTCGTGTGGCTGCTTTGCCCTGTGGAAAGCCTTGGAAGGGGCCGCTGGACACCCCAGAACATGTCAAAGCCTTCGCCTTTCCCATTGTTCAGAGTGCTTGGCTGCTTCTCAAACCATTGCCATGGATCAAGCAGCAGAAATCTGGGGAGCAGGAGACCGATGGTTTTGATTCCTGCCCCTTGGTCCCCTCCAGGTGACTGATGCCTTTTGCTGCTTGGATCAGCCTTTGACTAGTCTCTGTTCCCACCGATGTTTTGCTGTTCTTTTATGGAAATCTTTTCTCTTTTCTCAAAGGAGACATCCGGTGAGACTGTTTATAGCCTGGTGGGAGATGGTTTTCTGTTCTCCCGCTGAGGACAAATCCAGGATCCTGTGATTAGCTCAGTGGGAGCCCCTTTGGAGCAGACATGAAGCTGGAGCCCCATTTTCCCTGCAGTGGAATTCTGGTGAGGCACGTCTGAGGAGGCCTGGCCTGAGGCTCTCCTCCACCACTGGCAGGAGTTGCAGCTTGCGTCCCTCTCCCTGGCCCCGTCTCCAGCACCCTGCCTTTCAGAGGGGGCAGCATTCTCCACCAGTGAGCATTTATCCATAAAGTCTTCTCTGAGCAGGATGGTGTGCTTTGCCCTCAACTCTCATTGTTGAATATAATCCTTACCACATGAATATAATTCACACCCCTGAGAGAGATGTACTCCTATTTGGCCTCTCTTACAGTTGGGGAAACGGAGGCATGAGACTCCAGGAGCTTGCTCAGTGTCCCGCAGTCACTGAGTGACACTGGAGAAGCAGAGGCAAGAGGGTAGCTTAATGAGCTTGAAGCTGGAGCATGTGGAGTTTGAGAGAGGCACAGTACTCAGGAGAACTAGCCAGTGATGTCCCGATCTGTAATCGCTCACCACTGCGCAGTGGGGGCTCACATTCTTCTCAACGAATCCTTCAGAGGACCCCGGGGAGCAGGTGTGGTAACTCCCAGCAAGCAGACCAGGAGCTATGCTTAGGGAGGGCAGCTGGCCGGCCTGGCTCACCCAGGGAAGGATCCACAGGAGGAGTTTATACTCTCATCTGTCCAGCCACTTGCTGTTCTGTGCTCTGTCTATACCCAAGATGTTTCCCTGATCTTGAGGGCTCTGCGTTTCCCCCTATGGCTCCAAAGTCTTGCTGTGAAAACTAAGTCTACATCACAGAGTATATTTAGGAGAGAGTGTGGCGGGAGAACTCGGCTTCCAGGAAGGTGTGGGCCCAGGCAGAGGTGCATTCTCTGCACCCATCACCTCCTATGAGGCCGATGGGGGCCTTCTCCCTCCCCCATAGGACAGGTGGGAGCAGGGTCACTGGGTCTCCAAGGTCTCGGTGATGGCATCTGGCTGTGTACCCAGGAACCAGCCCTGGAGCCTTGGGACATCAGTCCTCAGGGGACTTGAGCCCAGGTGCCCCCGCAGAGGAGGCTAGGGCTTCCTTTGGGCCTGTGGCTCTCTTGTCTTCCTTGGTCCCCATACCCAGCTTGGCCATGTGGTTTTCTCACCCACAGCTGGGATCTGCAGGGGGAGTCTGTGTTGGGCCCCACCCCCTCTGTCCCTGACCCATCTGGTCCACCGTGCTCCCCGCCTGTGATTGCTGCAGTTGGTCACAGGGTGGCAGCAAGAGTCAGACGCCGAGGCTGCAGCTGGGCTCCGGGTAGCCCTGGACAAAGCTCTGGCTCCTCCTCGCTCTGGGGACCCACCGTCCAAGGCCCGGCCTCAGGCGAGGCTCAGCATCACTTGTGACTTGTGGCCTCTTCTTGCCTGCATTGCAGGTTCAGGGAAGAATGAAAATATACTCTTTTTAGTAAATAATGCTAATAATAGACTTTGATTTCTAATTAGTCCTTTCTGCATCCCAAACCCATACTTTTCTGGGAGAACCCGTGCACAGCTACCGGAAAAGGTGGAAAGCAAATGTGAGTATCCCCTGCATTGTTGGCTGGTCCCTTGGGCATGTGGCTTTGCTCTTCAGGGCCTTGGAGTCTCCATCTGTAAAATGGGGAAGTAGCCTCAGCGTCATGAGGTCATTGTGAGGAGTAAAAAAACATGAATTTAAGGCAATCACCATAGTGCTTGGCATAGAGGAATCATTAGCTCCTCTGATTCTTTAAGAACTAGTATTTGGTTGGGGTGCCTCGGTGGCTCAGTTGGTTCAGCTTCTGCCTTCAGCTCAGGTCATGATCTCAGGGTCCTGGGATTGAGCCCTGTGTCAGGGTCTGCACTCAGTGGGGAGTCTGCTTCTCCCTCTCCTTCTGCCCCTCCCCCTGCTCATGCTCTCTCTCTCTCTCAAGTAAATAAATAAAATCTTAAAAAAAAAGAACTAGTATTTAGCGTATATAGCATTAACATGTGAACGACATCACGGGAGCCTTTGCTTGGAGAATTTCCCACTAAGCTCTGGTAAAGAAAGGACCCAAACAGATTCTTCTCTGTTCTTCTTCACTACTGTCAGTGATATTGTGTAGAAGAAAACACAACGGGCTTTGGAGACAAACTACCTGGGTTAGATCCTGAGTCTTCCAGCCTGTCTGTGATCTTGTGCAAGTTATACAACCTCTTGGTGCCCCCGTTTCCTCATCTGTGAGATGGGGAGAGTTGTAAGACTTCTGTGAGGATTACGGTGTTAATGCAGGTGCATCTGGTACATGGTGAACACTGTATTACAGTTTGCTTTTATTGTCCTTCTTGATATCTGCTTGAGAGCCAAGGCGAGCTTTTTGAAGGTTTCAGGGATAGTTATGATTGGAATGCTTTTATACCCCTAGCTTCCGCGGAGTATGATCCTTGAAGTGCCCAGGGGCTTTCGGCCTCAAATGTCTCCTCCACATGGGGCTGGGAGGCAGAGACCAGGTTGGGGCTCACAGGGCAGTGGGACAGGTAGACACAGAATCTGACTTCGGAATAGTCAGAAATGCCTCCCAGTCCAGATGGCAGCCTCAGCGAGAAAAGCCACCTGATTAAATTTTCCTGGGAGGCCCTGGGGTGCAGGGGACTCAAAAAGGGGGTGACAGTTGAGCCAACAAGGACTTGGCAGCTGGAATGGGCTTGCCAAATGGAAGTTGTGTCCAGGCTGGGGGCAGCCTGGGCACTGCCATATTTGCAGAGAGGTGGAGTGGGGTCGGGACAAGGAGTCTGCTGTGGTCTGAGCCCTGCATCTGGGTGCAGAGAACAGGAGATGGAGCTGGTGAGGTGGGCAGGAGCCTGGGAGTGGGTGGACTTGTTTCCATGCTAAGTAGGAGACTTTAACCATGGGTCCGGTAGAGGATGAGGGCAGGACGCAATCCATTGTATACTTTAAGACAACTCTCACATCAACTAGTACAGGTCATAAGAAAACATGAGGAGGCCTGGGAGAGCTGGGAAGTCTGGTGATGAAGATTTTATACCAGGGCAATGAGGACTGGAGAATGGGCACCAGTGAGATGTTTCAGAGGCAAAATCCAGGCCTGTCCTTAGCGTTTGTGGACTCAGGGATGGAGCCAAAATGGAGACACCCAGCCTGTGGCCTGACTCCTTTCTCTCTCCACCCACTCCTGGCTCTCGTTGGCCATGTGAGGGGTCACAGACAAGCATGTGGGAACACCCTAGCTGGAACATCTGTGTTCCCTTCACACTCCCTTTCTGCAACCAGCACCTCTCAGCTACCCTGGGCCTAGGGCTGCACACTAGGGTAGTGGCTGCCCTCAGGAGGACCACTTGGGGAAGGGACCCACACAGATCCTGGAAGTGGGCTCAGGGAAGGCGTTTGGGCAGGGACTTTCAGGATCCCAGGTACATGGAGCTGAATAGAAAAGGGGAAGAATGTTATTCTGGGTGGGCACATTCCCTTGGGTCTTTAGACCCTTCTCTGCTTTGGAGGGACATGGCTTTGGGAAGGCTAGAGAGAGACCCTCTGAAGCTTGGGGCCCAGGGCAGGGCCTTCACTGTGGGATGGTCTCAGGAGCCAACCAAGGAACATAGGAAGAGGAGCAGATTGTAGGGTGAGGATGACAAGCTTGGTTCCAGACATGATGAGTTTGGGTTTGTCAGAAGTCTGGTTAAGGGGAAGATGGATTTGGTGTCTGGCTCTTGAATGGGTGCTGCACTTCATATTATTTTATTAACATGTAGTAAAAGTTCCTAAAGGTAATTCCCTCCCTCCCTCTCTCCTCCTCTTAGCATTGTGTGTGTTTCATATGCAGATACATAAACACACACACAAAGAATAGAAGCAGATTTGACCTTCTCTGGGCAACTTCAGTTTTGAGGGTCTACTTCCCTCCATAGGAATAGAAAAGATTTCTGGTGGTCCTTGGGGAGGAAAAAAACCCCAAAAACCAAAACCCCGAAAAATCCCTAAAACTCCAATGAGTTAAGATGCAGCTTGCCTGTTGGCAAATGAATTTGTCATTTTCTGGTGTCTAGTTTCCCCCTTTCAGTTTTTACTTTAAGTGTTAAAGGCCTAAGCTTTCCGGGAAATGCTTTGAGAATTTTAGAGGAAAAATACAGTGAAAAAGAAGGCAGATGGGATAGCCTTATTCCAGGGGCAGGAGGGGAATAGGAATGACTGAGAGCCAGGCATTCCTGCCCAGCTCCCTTCCCTCTCCTGAGAACATGGGCAGGGGCTGGGCAGGCCTGGGCACTCCATTCTGGCCTTGCTTCTTCAACACAGCATGCCCATGGCTTCTAAGCTGGGGATGAATCTGGTGTCTCTGGGAGCCATTATGGGGTTCACCAAATAATCTGGGACAAGGTAAATTCTCTGCAAATGGTAACATCACTGTTATTTCTACTATTGTAATTACTATAAGTTAGTTCCCTTATATGGTAGAGCTTATTGTCACATTACTCTGGGAGAAGCATGAGTCATATATTAAAACAAAAATATTATAGAGGAATAAATAAAGTGATAATTATAATTCAGCCTGAATTGGAGACTATTCTAAGATGAGATAGCTCTTTTTTTTTTTTTTTTTTAAAGATTTTATTTATTTATTTGAGAGAGAGAGAATGAGAGAGACAGCAAATGAGAGGGGGGAGGGTCAGAGGGAGAAGCAGACTCCCTGCCGAGCAGGGAGCCTGATGCGGGACTCGATCCAGGGACTCCAGGGTCATGACCTGAGCCGAAGGCAGTCGCTTAACCAACTGAGCCACCCAGGTGCCCTAAGATGAGATAGCTCTTGAAGTAGCTGCATAATTGGTGCTTAATATATGATGGATAAGTGGATGGGGGAAGGGAAGGAGGGAGAGATAGAGGGATGAGTGAATGGGTGGATGGGCGGATGGAGGGAGGGAGGGAGGGGTGAATGGATGAAGAGGAGAGGAAAGAAGAGAGGATGGATGAATGGATGGATGGTTGGATGAAGGACTAGATGGATGGATGGGTAGATGGATGATTGGGAAGGCAGATGGATGGATGGAGGGAGGGATACCTGGGTGGAGGTGCAGATGGATGGAGGGGAGAGGAAGGAAGGGAGGATGGATGGATGGATGGGTGGATGAGTGAGTGGATGGAAGGAGGGAGGGATGGCTGAATGAAGTTTTGAATACAAATAGCTCCTTCAAACAATTTTGTGTTCTTGTATTCTCAGGGGCCTTGGAATTCTTGGCCCTTCTCCTGGGCAGTCGTTCTGTTCCCCTACCCAAGTTGATATATCCACTTACTTTGCCAGTGCTGAGCAAGGTCATGAGGGGCAGTGTGACACCCCTGAAGAGGGATGTTTCGTTGAGGCAGTGCTGAGAGAATGACCAGTCCAGGGACCAGGAACATGCTTGCCTCAGCCCCTGGCATAGGTGTTCTTCTGTGATCTATGATGTGCTACCTATTCCTTCAGCTGTTTCTGTGTAGTCAGGGTGCCACGCACAACCCTACCCACAGCCTTCTTGTCTTACCTCCTTACCCCCACTCCTATCCCCAGGAAGAAACCCTTTTCCCCTAAAAGGTTATATACTTCCCCTCTGCTTGTTGTCACCCATCCTGCTCCCTGGAAAACCCGCTCAGAGTTATTAATATTCCTGGCATCTTTGTAGGCTCTGCTCCAATGTTACCTTTTCTATGAAACCTTTGCTAGGCTCCTTGAAAGGGTTAGAATTAGAAATGTGTTTATACCACTGTGTTTCTGCAGGACCCATCTACATCACTGTCACAGGCACTTTGGAGCATTGATTCAAGGTTGACTTATGTTTGCCCTTGACATCTCTTTCAGGACACTGAGCTTCTGGAGGGCAGGGCCCCTCTGCTTCGTCCCTGTCCCCCACATGGCCTGGCACCAATCTGTAGTGGTTGAGTTTATACCAAATGCCACGCCTGGGATGTTTTGGCCATTGAGCTTATGTCTTTTTCTTTAAAAGCATTTCTATTGATGGATCTCTTATTTGGTGGGACTTTTAAGTGATGCTCACACACACACAAAAAATCCATTAGAGAGTTCAACTTCCTTTCAAAACCTTCATCGATTAAATGCATATGAACTCAAATCTCACGTAATCTAGCACCTAGTAGGTGCCTCAGATATTTTTTAAGGAATAAATCAGTGTTTCTCAGAAGTTGGTTATTTGTCTACACTGTGGGCCAGGGAACCATGGGTTGGGAGATGGATAAACTGAGGGAGACATGAATCCCTCAAGGCCCAAGAGAGGGGAAAGACAAAAGCAAAATGAAACCTCAGAAAGTTGTTGTCCCATCTTCCCTTCTTAATTTTTAATAGTGTTTATAGAACAGAAACACATGGGAAAGTATTTTAAAGAGACATTTATAGATATTTTTAATCGTAACCTATGATTGATTTTTTTAATACTTGAAGAATTTTTAACTAAGTATGAGGAAAACAAAAGTGTGGTTGTGTGACTTGGTGCTTACTTATTGTGAGCAGATTGTTGAGGCAGGTTCTGTTCCCTGAACTGCTGGTAAAGCAAAGATGTCCTATGGGAAGGAGCTTTTATCGAAGTTGGACTCATATAGGTGACACTAGGGGTGTGGTCAGGAATCCAGGTCTTGGGAGAGCTTCATTACACTCGGTTTCCTCATGAGTTCATTGTGTTATATAAATGGGCCACAGGTGCAATGAGACCCCATGCTGCTTTTGGAGGAGAAGACAGGGACGTTCCTCTGTGTTGAATACCCATAGACCGTGTGGGGTATAGCGTATTGGGTTATAGGGACATGTGGTAGCTCTGTGACCTTGAGCAGGTTAGGTCACTACTCTGGGCCCCAGTGATCACATCTGTAAAGAGAGGACATTGATCATTGGGGGAAGGTTAGGATCACAGATGTAAATACTGCTTCTGCACAAGAGCCACAGATCAATGTCCACAGCCCACCCGAATCCCTTAGTTGAAAACGCTGAAAGGAAACAGCAAAGGAGAAGTACACACGAATTTACTTTGGAGTCAAAATAAATATGCTAACTGAGAAATGGGTGGACTCTAGGTCCTGTGGGACTTGTGAAATAAATCTCATTTATTGAATCAACATTATTGAGTTATGTCTTGTGTATCAGGCACTGTACTTGTGCTGTAATTTATGAATGGTGAACAAGGCAGATGTAACCTCAAGATATTTAGTTGGGGGTGGGTGGCTGGTTGGATAGATGCTAAGTAAAGGAATACATATATAAGGACTAATAAAGAGAACCCTGAGAGGGCCTGTAGTCTGTCTTTACAACTTTTTAACATGACCCACAGTAAGAAATATATTTACATCGTGTGTGTGTGTGTGTGCATAGCAATTGTTTTTCATTATATGTGCATTACATTGATATTTTCATTCTATTTATTTAAAAACTGGTAGTTCCAACCCACTAAATTAATTTTATTACCTGTTATCAGATTGCCACTTTGCAGCCTGAAAAACTTCTGTAGAAATAGCCGTAACTTTTTTTGCTGGCCCTTGGCTGGTACATGCCTAACCATAAAGTAAAATGCAATCTAAAATCCTTTCAGATCCTCCATATTGGGTAGCATGGGCATTTAGCCAGTGAAGAATCACAGGCTAAGTAATGTGGTAGATTATAATCAAATACTGAATTTTAGACCTAGTTCCAGCTTTTTAGCTGCAAAATATGGGGATTTGTATCAGCATAAGATTGTTAGGAGATGTGTGTGTGTGTGTATTTTAAATCTCCAGAATGGATGCGCAAAATGGCTTTTTAAAAAAAAAAAGTGTTTATTTATTTGAGAGAGAGTGAGAGAGAGCGTGCACGGTGGGGAGGGACAGAGGGAGAGGGGGAGGGAGAATCTCAATCCGACTCCCCACTGAGCATGAAGCCTAAGGTGGGGCTTGATCTCACATCTCTGAGATCATGACCTGAACCCAAATCAAGAGTCAGATGCCTAACTGACTGAGTGACCCAGGCGCCCCCAAAATGGCTCTTTTAATCCAAGGAACTAATTTGAAAGCTGTTTTCATTTAAATCATTATTTTCTTTCATTCAAATTAAAATCTGAGGTCCTACTATGTACCAGTTTTTTTTTTTTTAAAGAAAAAATACATAGCTAGTACTTCCTAGCATTTGTTATGTGCAAAGCACTAAAGTAAGCACTTCTATGTAATCCCTCACTTGATACTCTGGATAACCTGGTTAGGGAGGTACTCTTATTACCCCCATTTTACAGGTGAGAACCAAGCTCAGGGAGGTAAAATAATGTGCCCAACATCAGGTGATGAAGTTAGATTTCAATCCAGAGCTCTTGGGCTGAGGATTGTTATTTTTAACCATTGTACTATTTGCTAGTATATTTGTTAAAGCAGTACACATACATTCTATGCCTTGAATGCCCCTTACTATTTTTTTCCCTCCAATAAATTATTATTATTTCCTCAACTATAGTCTCAATATGCCTATTTAATTTTTTTCTCTTCCAGGTTGCTTGTCCCAAGGACAGCCATCAACCTCCAAGCACCTCTGCTTTAATTCCGCACTCTGGGCTTATTTACTCAGTTTACCCCATAATGCCAGGCCAAATGAGGTTTTGCCCAACCTGATTTTGAGCTAATGCGGTATGATGCTCTACAGCCACATTAAAAAACCCATGATCTTTTGGCCAATATACAGTTCAGACCCGTCCACAAAAGAATATGCTTCTGTGATTCCCTCTCTTTCTGCAAGGTCAATGCCATGTTCCCTACATTTCAGTTATTTGGTTTTATCTTCTTGCCTTTTCCTGATATTTACTGTTTTTCCATAAATTGACATCCTTTTTTTAACTTTAATAAAATTAGTTAAATAGAAACCTTGCATCAGTTCTATAAATAAATAACAAACTATTATCACCTGTCACAGTGCAAGTAGCTGCTATGAAAACAAAACAATTGTATTAAATTCTAACCAGCTATTTTTGCCTGCTGAAGGCTCTATGCTTGAGGCCTGCTCTTTCTTTTAGGAAGGGCCTTTGGAGAGGTGGTTTTATTGGTCAGGCTATGCTAAGCTGTGTTGCAATAATAAATATACCTTGTACTCTCAAGGCTTACTCCAACAAAGCTTTACCTAGGATGCACACAAAGCCTGCTGAGGGCAGGTGACCCTCCAGGGCAGTGTCCATCCTGAATCTCCACTCAGGCCTGTGGGCCACTTCCATCCTGGCTTTAGCAGCACACCTCATGGCCCATCTGGTTGCTGTGGAAGGAAGAGAGAGAGAAAGGATGCACCCTGGCTCTACCTGCCTGGGCTTGGAAGGGATACACATAACTTCTGTTCAACTCCATTGTCCAGAACCAATTACATGGCCTCAGTCTAGTGGCAAGGGACATGGATATGTTGTTAAAGGTAACCTTGAATACAATATTGAGGTTTCTTTTTTTTTTTTTTCTTAACGTGAGCAAAAGAATTCAAAGCAAGTTGTAAGAGGAAAACTCCCTCATGGTGTGGATGAATGCTATTTCATGTTGGGTCATTGCTCATGCCCAGCATGTGGGAAGACAGGGTTAGCAGGTCCCAGCGCCAGAGATGGGGCTCTGGGGCAATGAGGAAGGTCATTCAGGTGGAGGGCTTTTTCCTGGAGCAGAGGTTCAACATGAACACATTTTTATTCAAATTGTTTGTTTGAGAAATAGATACATTCCAGAACTTTTATTTATTATAGTTAAAAAATAAACAGAATGTCATTTTTATTGTTACTCTACTGAAAATCCTCTGCTTTTCATGTTTTCTGGTCCAATGTATTCTCTTTTGGAACGTGCTAATATTAGTTTATAGCTTATTTCTTTGAGGCTGTGCAGCCTGATTTATGTGCCTATGTGATGTCTCCCCAGCTAAAAGAAAGCTCCATGAATAGAGGAAACTTTTTAGTCCCCTCATTGCCTTGGGTTGGGTTCCAGCGGCAGACCCTGAGTCAGTGATAGGAGAACAAATAGTTCATTTGTAAGATGCACCATTAGTGGGGTACGGAAGTGAGGAAGGGATGTGAAGGCAGACAGTAAAGGGTGTTTTATCAAGCTGGTCACCACTGGAACATAGTTCGCTGGGGGACTCTGGGAGTCAGTGTAGTACACCCAGCTGTGCAATTATCCATCTCAAAGGGTGAGGGAACAGGGACATTTGTGTCCCAGTGCCTACCAGCCATTGGTTGAGGGCTGCTCCTGGGGGGTGGTCAATCCTCAGAACTTCCCGCCATTTGGAATTTGAGGGATTGTGGGTGGGGCACCAGTTATATCTGCTGCACTCGTAGTGCCCAATGGTCAGTCTCTTTGACTCATTGGGAGCCAGACTCCAAGGTGGTCCCCCATTGCTTCCTGATCTTCATGCTCTTAAATGATCCTCTCCCACACTGAATCAGCGTGGGCCCTTTCCTGGCAGAAGTGATGGTGTGTGACCTCCGAGGCTTGGTCCCTACTGTGGTGTCCTGGATCTCTTGCTCTGGGAGAGCCAGCCTCCATGCCATGCGGGGCCCAAGTAGAGGGGAGCTAAAGCCCCTGGCCGACAGCCAACATGGACTTGCTAGCCAGGTGCGTGAGCCACTTTGAAAGTGGAGCCTCTGACCTTGTGTAGCTTTCGAGCGAGGGCACCCCCGGCTGAGATCTGATGGCACCTACTTGGGAGACCCCACATGAGAACTGCTCAGCTGAGCCCTTCCCCTGAACCTGACCCACAGAAATCACAAGACATAAGAAATTATCATTACTGTTTTAATCCTGTAGGTTTTGGGGTGACTTGTTATACAGCCAGAGATAACTTCTATGCTCACAAAGGTCTCTGAGTGCTTTGCAAGGCCCTGGTGCTGGGGTGATTTCTTTTTTCAGTGAGGGATGATGGATGTGTTGAACAAAGCTGGTGATTTAGGTGGGAACAGAAAGAAGAAAGGAGAAATTCTCTGTGCAAAGGCTCTTGTCAGTTAGCAACTTGCTAGTAATCATTACATTCAGAAGTTTTCTGAGGAGGGGGAGAAGGAACAAATAATTTTAAACAAAAGGAGCTGCACTATTTTAGGAGGAAATTGCCACCAGGGTGGGAAGCACAGCAGCTCCAGGATGCTGGAAGCACCAGAGAGTATCCCTTGTGCTGTTTTTGTCTGTAATCTCTGCTGTAAATCTCTGGTTTCCCCAGTAGGGCTACTTAGAGCTTTGTGATTCTCTTGCAGGAGCTAGGATGGGATTAGGAGCCCCCTAGCTTGCAATTTCTGTGGGCTTTTATTTGGCGTCTCTAGGGGCTGTGTTTTCCAGTGGCAGCTCTGAGATCATCACCCCGGGTGCAGGAGGAAGATCCCATACTTGTTAATTTAGCTCCCTTTGTGAGCTATTTTATTTCAGAGGTATTCTGTGGAAATTTTGTTCCAGACCAAGTTGAACATGTTTTCAGCATTGATTCTGTTTTTGAACAATATACGGAGTCCACCATTTGCCAGGAAAGAGGGAGCTCATCTGAGCTTTCAGAACAGTGTGTGGGGGCCTCTCTGCATCCAGCCCTTCCTAGGCAGAATCATGTGATAGAGCTTCTTTCCAGGATAAACCAACTTTTCCTTTTTGCATAAAATCTAATCTCTTGAATAACAAGAGTGTGGCAGCTGTATTGGCTTCTTGGAATCAGATGGCCATGCTGTTTTCCAGAGTTGGTGTTTTTCCCTCATTTTTTTTGAAGGTTTGATTGAGGTCCCACCTGCTGTGCTTGCTTCTGTGTCCTTTGAGGTAGTGGAGAGGGGGTGTTTCCTCTTGTGGAAATGTTTTTCATGTGCTAACCCAGCAAAAACTTCTGGAATTTGTGCTGCTTGAAGCTTCGGTCAGATTGCTCATTTGCATAAATGTGAAAGAAATCGGACTTCTGGCTCCTCCCCCTGTGATGGTCATTAGTGATGTTCACAAATATTCCATGTGTCCCTCCTCAGGGTGCACGATGAATCGCTCTTCCCATGCCATTGACGTTAAGTGTGGCTACGTAACTTGCTTTTGGCCAGTGGAATATGAGTGGAGATGATGCGTGTTACTTCAGGGAGAAGCCTGTAGGAATCACATGTCTGATGAGCCAGCACAGCAACTGCAGGGTTTCAGACGGTCTTAGAGGCTCTGTCAACCTGTCCCTTTCAAATCATCCCTCTGAGCCAAGTCCTCTTCATACTATCCCCATCTGCCTGTACAGGGTCCTGGCTGGTTGGGTCATCATCAAACTAGTACATGATTGCTCATGAAAATCTGAAAAATGGGGAAATAGAGAAAAAATAATCCATAATTTTATACTCAAACATCACTACTATTAAAATGTCCTTTTTTCCCCTATACTTTTTTCCTTGCCCAGTCCAGGTTTTTTTTTTTAACTTGGGTGCAGTCATTTTGTATGTACAATCTTGTCTCCTTTCTCTTGAACATTATATCATTCTCAGGGTTATTTTTTTAAGTAAATAAGTAATCTTTAAGATTTACTTATTTATTTTAGAGAGAGATAAGTAATCTTTAAGATTTATTTATTTATTTTAGAGAGAGAAAGAGGGGACTCAGCAGGGAGGCTGCTTGAGATTCTGTCCTTCTTCCTCTGCCGCTCCCCTGCTCAGGAGTGTGGAGTCCCTATGTAGGGCTTGATCTCACAACCCTGAGATCATGACCTGAGCTGAGATCAAGAGTCAGGCAGTTAACCAGCTGAGCCACCCGGGTGCCCCCATTCTCAGTGTTCTTATACACTCTTCTTAAGAGTCCCTTTTAATGACTGTGGAATAAGGGATGCAGTTTAAATAAAAAAGACTTTTTAAATTTCAAAGTCATAAAAATTATATTTTGTGTAGTCATAATATATCCAGTAGTAGAGGGGGAGGTAAATGAAAAAAATAAGTAAAGAAATAAAACAGATTAACACGTTTCTCACACATGCCTCTCATGGATCAGGCCTGTGCTGGATATGGAGGCAAACATGACAGAATCCTCACATTCTCATGGGCCTGATGCTGATAAATGTTGATTCTATTTCTGATCCTTTTGGGACTAGTTTAGATTCGTTACGCAGTGAGTTCTTTGTCTTACTTGGCTAATGGAATCTACCTGTTTTGAAAAACAACACACACGGAAATTGTCCCTTTCCCAGGGGAGGACTCAAGCGTATACAATTTGGGGAGTACACTTTATGAAAAAGAACACAAAGTTATGAATGGAAGAGAAATCACAGCGTTTTATTTAATTTAAAAGTTAAAAATTGTCATTTGTGTAACAAACATACCACAAACGTAACAAAACCCAGAAAATAACACAAAATTATTCTTATTATTTTATTTTATTTTATTTTTAATATTTTTATTGTCTTATTATTTTAATTAACTGCCTGACATGCTCCATAGTCTCCTTACAGTTTTTGGCTGAATGCACGTTGATCTGCATGCTCTTCATATGATGATGACTTTGTAATATCATTTTGTATGGAGAGAATGGAAAGATAATTCATTTTTTTTGGCAGGGGTTCTTTACATGGCATGCCCAGTAGAATAATTTGGGAACTCATAAGAATCTCAAAGCCCAGGTTGCTCCCTGGACCAGTTGAAGTCAGAATCGCTAGGACACAGGCATTAGCCTTTGGTAAAAGCATGGGTGAGAGCCATAGCTCCAGAATAGATGGTGGAAATTAGACTTTTATTATTGATGGTTTAGCAAACCCTCTTTCAGCTTCACTACTTGTGACTGGTATTGTCATGTATATTTTTAGGCCTGTTGTCAAATTTGGGAAAACCCCTATCAAATCTCTTTCATCCATGAGCTGTGAGGCTGTAGGGCATTTCAGATTTTCTGTGCAGTGGCTAATCTTAAATGTTCTTTGAATTGAAGACACTTATTCACCAGTTTGTCATTGGTGTCCTCATGTCATCCAGGCATTTTATGAGATTTATGCTATTTTTCAATGAGATCAGTATTTCATGTCAAAGGAACAAGAAATGATATGGCCTGAAGCAATGTGATTGGATGAGATCGTTTCGGCCGAAGGAAGAATGTGCACAAAGGCCAAGTCCAGCCGGCAAGTGCAGTGTAGATAGAGGGCAGTGGGCTGGTGGGGCATCTGGGGGCCCTGAGGTTAGGCCAGGGAATCCCCGGGCACAGGTGGGAAAGTGCCACCTGCTGGCAAGTGCTGGAGGATGGACACTCTGCTTTTTAGTGAAGGGATCAATAAGCATATGAAAGACAGTACGCTGGAGTGTTAAGATTATTCCCTTCAGAGGCACTGCCAAGCTTTGTGTGAATGCCACAGTATTACTAATTACTAAGCGGTAAAGACTATCCACGGAACCTGGACATATGTATAGCCCTCTACACGGGATCTCCAACTCCACTCTAATGCCCTTCATTGCATCCCTATAAGCCCCTGGCCACACCAGTGCCCCCTGCCAGGAAGAGAGGTGTTACAGAGGGCAAGTTGGTGGAAAGAAGACAGTGGTCTTAACCAGTTGAGGTTAAAACATCTTTTTTGTTAACTTGATAAAGACATATGCATATGAACACAGTGCTGGGTTTTTTGGGAGGGAGCCATGCCAGGGAGGGCGCCTGGAGGTTGAGTCTCTAGCTTCCCAGTGCACCCACCTGTGCTTTAGCACGTGAATTAGTGACTGAATGTCATGTGTGTGGGTTCATGAGGGAATGAAAGAGCTGCTAATGACAAAGTTTCAGCCCTAGGACCTTAAAAAACAGTTCAGACTTTTGTGTCTCTCCTTCCATTTTCATTGTATGAGAAATGATTTGCTTTTTGAGGCAGTAGCCTCACACAGTCTGCAGAATATCATGATATGAAAATCCTCATTCTTAGGCTGCCATTCTGTTTCCATTGTGTACCTTGACAAGAGGCTCCTTTAGGAACTATAGCAAAGGCTGAACCAAAGCCAGCCTGGTTAGGGGTTCTGAGTCTCGTTATTCCCTGACATTAAGACAGTGATGATCGCTCCTTGGGGAGTAGCCACTCTGTTTTCTTACCTTACCAGCCACAGGTGCAAGGGTTCATTGGCTCATAATCTGGGTTCACATCCATGGTCATGGCCATTTCTGAGGTGTATGGAGCCCCAGGAGTCCTGGAGGGGCTCAGATTACAGACAGCACTTGCTTGAAGACAGGCAAAGGATGGAATTTAGCCTTAATCTGAAGGCAAGGACACTGAGCTAGAGCTGTCTTCCACTCAGGGATATTTATTGTGTGCCTACTGTCTGCTGGTTTTGGGGTCATGTGCTGGACAGGGACATGTTTCAGTTACTATTGCTGAGTGACAACATACTGCAAAACTTCATAGTGCAAAACACCATTTTGTCGTATTCATGGATTCTGGGGTAAGGAATTTGAACACGGCAGGGTGGCTTGTTTTTTGCTGGGACCTCATCTGGGAAGATTTGAAGACTGGGGATGACTTGGTGGCTGGGGGTTGGAGTTTTCTGGAGTCAGCTTCACTCGTGTGTGTACTGGGACTTCAGTTGGCTTCTGGGAGCCCTACATGTGGCCTGTCCGTGTGGTCCCTCTGCGTAAGATGCTGTGGACTTCCTCATAATGTGACAGCTGAGTTCCGGAAGAACAAGAAGTGAATGGCACCTTAGGACCTCATTTGAAAAGTCTTGGTTGGCATCACTTGGCTTCACTTCTGCCACATTGGTTGACTCAGTTAAGGTCTACCCACATTCAAGATGAAGGAGTGGTAAGATTTTTAAAAGAACATGTGGGATGGGAAATATTGTTGTGGCCATCTTTAGAAAATGACCCAGGTGCTGGCTTCCTAGAGCATACAGCCTAGTGGGTAAGGCAGCCAGGCTTTGAATTATTCAACAAATACTTCCTGAGTGCCTGCTGTGTGCCAGGTTCTGTCCTAAGTGATGGGCATTCAGAGATAAAGAAGATGGGTGTACTCTCTGACAATGGAGTCTAACTGCTGATGGTAGATAAGAAATAGTTAAAATTAATATATAATGTAATGTCATGTAATGATTAAGTGAAATAAAGAAAACTAAATTGGGTGAAGGGACAGGGGACAATGGGAGGTGCTGTGTTAGATAGGGCTATTAGAGAAGGCCTTATTGATTAGGCATTTTCTAGGCTGAGGGAAGAACAAGTGCAAGGTCCAGAGGGAGAAATACTATTGACATGTTTGAAAAATGGTCAGAAGGCTGGCATAGTTGGAGCAGAATGAGCAAGGGGAAGAGTGGTTGAAAATGAAGTTGGAGAAACAGTCAAGAGTCAGATGTTGTGGGGCTGGGCTGTGGTTATGACTATGGATTTGTCATTGAGTGCAATGGGAGCTTGCAATAGTCAGCTTTTGCTGGATTATGCTGCAGTAACAACCAAATCTCAGTGACCTACGACAACAACTAATTGTGATAAATTCTGTGAAGGAAAAATTTAGGGAAGCCTTAAGGATTGGCTATCATTCGCCTTTCAAACGTTTAACCAAGACTGTTATGGTTACTTACCTTCATGGGTTAACAGTAGCTCTGCTCCACATCATCTTCATCCCAGGATCCAAGCTGAGGGGGTCATCTTTCTCTGGGAGAGCTATCTTGATGGTAGAAGGAGACAACAGTGGTGGAATCTGTGATAGCTCATAAAGCTGTTGCTTTGAAGTAGACATGTCACTTCCATTCACATTTCATTGGCCACAGGAAGTCATATAGTCAAGCCTGATGTCAGTGGGATGGGAGTGACAAGATCAGTTATGAACAAACAACACGCTTTACCTAAGTCATTGGAGGCTTTGAGTGGGTAATGACATCTTGCTGTTTCAGAAGATCCCCTGGAGAAACAAATGTAACACTGCTGCTGAAATGAGAGCCAGGTAGGATAGAGTATAGTGTTGTAGCTCCTGGAGTGACAGGTGAGCAGAGATCTGCACAAAGAGGAGGTGTCAGTGGATCTATATAGCCCGCATGTTGGGCACGATGTCAGATGCTGCAGGAGGTGATCAGCTCCTTCCCACACAGACCACATGGTCTAGCTGGGGAAAAGACTATTGAACAGTCACTTTCAGTATACTGTGGTTGGTTCCTGGCTAAAGGTCAGCCCAGAGGGCTATGGCAGCACCCAATGGTGTGCCTAATCCAATCAGGATGTCAGGGCAGGAGATGACCCCTTGACTGAGACTCAACATTAAGTAGGAGTTAGCCAAGTGAGGAGAAGATGCTGTGGAGACAGGAATAGGGGATAGACAGAGGGACCAGCATCGGCAAAGGTGAGAAAGATGGTTTTGGGTTACCTGCTCTCTGTATTAGGGGAATTAACCAAGAGCTGAGTGTCCCTTGCCCTTCCTCTTCCTTCGTCTCTCCAGGAGCCCTACATGTCTGTCTGGTAGGCATCCTGGTTCCATGTGCATTAAAGCTGCAAGTCTCAACCTTAGGAATACCTCCACACTACTGACGTGTGGAACAAACAGGGATTAACGGGATTAACACATGGAGCAAGCAGTTGGAGCTCATCCCAAGACTGGGCTTTCTACCACATTCTCCTCCTCCAGGAGATGCGATTGGAATTTTGTCATTTTGCTTTTCTTGGCTCTGCAGGTTCTGTTTATATTTGTGTACCTGACCTTTGTCCAGTCAGCTCCTAAGGCTTTGAAAGAGCTTTTTCCTCCTCTGAATTCGATTTTCAAATCCTTTAAAAGTTCAGGAAGGGAAGACGTGGTAACCTTTCAGTCCTTGCATTTCCCAAAGGCCTTAGGAGGTGGGCAATTTGTGGTGAGGGGAGCTATGGCTGGGTGTATCCTCAGTCCCTCCTCATAATTCCTCTGTGTGATGTAGACAGTGGTGCCCAGTTTACCACTTCCAGGCTCTCTGGCCTCTAACAAGTTAGTTACCCTGTCTGTGACTTAGATTCCCCTCTCAGGAACCTTGTGCAGACTCAGTGAAGTCAAGTGTGCAAAGCACTTAGCCCAGGACCATGGTAAAGCCTCAGTAAATAATACCTATCACCTCTGTTACTGCTGTGTCCACCTTTCCTAGTGGTGGAATAGGGAGAAGAAGTCAGTAAACCTGAGTTCTAGTCCCAACTCTGCCGCTTAACTAGCTGGCTGAACTAGGGCAAGGTGCTCCACTTCTCTGAGTTGTCTCTTTCTTTTGTGTCAAACAAGATGAAGGAGGGAGATCAGTCTTTTTTAATGGAAACTTTAATGGCATTTGAGGAGGGACAATAATTAGTTCTCTGTTCACACTAAATGGCACTTGCTTCCCTGCACTGTTACAACCCAAAATAGTAACACCTCCCACCAAATATTTCTGAATGTCCCCTGTAGTAGGTGATGGTACTGCCCCTTAAGAAGTGCTAACTAAACAAGCCCATCCTGAACTTCAGCTCTGTCTGACATCCTGTGTGGGTGGCAAAGTGAGGATCTGGTAGGGCAGTTTGATGAGGAATATGGGTGCCCTCTGCTCTTATGATTCTGAGACAGCTTCATTTCCTCTGACTTAGAAGCTTCTGGGGCCCCATAGAGGAAGGAAGGGGGTTCCAACAAATGAAAACACAAACCAGATTTTGTTCTAAGGATGTCTCTTTGTCCCCTAGTCACATTCTTGGTAATTGATACATGATGTCCTCCTGAGACAGTGGAGAGGTGACCATGTGATCACCGAAAATACATTTGACCTCTAGTGGTATAACTTGAAGTATGCAGCTCAGAAAAAGGAACTGCAGAGAGAGAGAGGTATCTTGAGTGCTCTGTTAAGAGAGGAGCTCAGGCACGAAGACCAAAGCCTAGTTTCTGAAGTCCTTCTTGCCCTGTTTGCCAAGAACCATCGAGATGGGCAGGGGCTTTGTGCAAACCCTTGAAATTTGCAGCATGGATCCCAGTGGAGCTGGCCGTGTTTCCTTTCAGACTGTCTCCACATTTCAAACAGGAAGTCCAAGGCTGGAAATTTGACCGTGGTGGACTTTTCTTTTCCAGCTGGTGCTTTGTGGTCTTGAGGACCATTGGCAGCTTGAGTCCATCATGTCCCTTTGCCCATTTTTTCTCCTGAGGCTGACAGTCCTAAATTATAATGCTCCTTGCTGCATACCATTAATCTTAAGCAAGCAACTTACTGCAAGTTATTAGCTGCTTACCTTGAAATCCTGTGAATAGAGAAGAAAATTACCCTACTGTCCAGAGCCCTTTGTTAATTGAATATGTGGCAGAAGAATACAGAGTGTGCCATTAATTTTGAGATATGGGAATTTGGTGCCCCTTTTTATTTTTATTTTATCCCTGGATGTTCATTTATTAAATTATTTAAATTTGGTAATTTGGGGGAAGGTTTTCCTTTCTTCCCTGGTACCTTTCATCACAAGCATCTCCAGCGATACCTCTCCCTCTGTGGTGCTTAATTTATAGAAGAAGAATTTTGAAGAGTTTGTTGCATTTATCAGATAATTTTATGGACCTTTTGGAACATTTTTAATGAGTTTTTATGAGACTTTCTTTGACAATATTCTGAACATCTCTTTAGTGCAGAGAGATGAAGATTCCTGACTTAATGGTCTGAAAAATTCTGACATTTTTATTTACATTTGACTGATGATAGATTTTAGGTCATTTCTCCTATTGAAGATATCCTGATGAAAGTTAACGTTTGGCAGAAGATTTTTTGAGTTATTACCTGGATTACTACTTATCTAGTAAGAAAGGTTTGGGGGGGAAAGTTGTGATTCAGTCTTTGGTCTAGCGACAGTTTTCTCTCATTCCCTCTATAGAATGAGCATTTCTACTTACACAGTACATGCTGGTTCCTTTCTTTCACTTACTTCTCTCTTATGTTGAGTTATGTCATCATCCCTTTAGTTATTGAGACAGCTGTTTCCCCCACTAGGGGGTAAGCTCTCTGACAGTGTTTAGATATTCCCAGACCAGGCACATAGTTGGCCCACAGTCGAATGTTTTCAGTAAAGGATTGATTAAGTGCAGAGCCAACCTTTAGAATCAGAGTGTGGAAGGCAAGGGATGGGCCCTTGAGCTCATCTTGTTCACCACTTTCATCTGGGGGTGGAGAATGGATGCCCAGTATAGGTAAGTTGGACAGAGCTGCCTGGTGGGAGAGTGAGGGTCTCTCACTGGAGAGGCTCATGCAGAAGCTGGAGTGGAAGCCCATTTGGTTGTGTCTGTTATAAGAAGCTTCAGGTGTTGGGGTGAGACAGTCTGGGGAAGGTGTTGGAGCAGAGGACCTTAAAGGATTCCCTTTAGATTCTGAACAATTTGCTCACATTTTGCCTAATTAGAGGATGAGTACTGGGTTTGTAGATTCTTCTTGGCTTTCACTTTCTTCCTCTGTCTGGCAGTCTTTTCTTTGTCTCCCTTTTTTTTTTTTTTTTAACCAGGACCCTCTTCTTCAATCCACCCTCTTCTCATTTTACTCTAATCCCTTTCATTCACTTCTTTTTAAATTTTTTAGGTACATTTCTCTTTCTCTCTTTTCCTATATTTTGCTTGTTAGTGAGCCCTTCAACAGAGCAAATGTGAGACTGTTCTATTTGACTCCCAGTGATTGAAGGAATAGGTCTTGAGAAGAGGAAGAATTAAAGCAAGTGGTGAAAATGAGGTCAATGGGAGCCTCCTGCACAGAATCTGGGACATGTAAGTTCTCCATAAAGGCTTGTGGAATGAATGAGTTTGTAACTTTTATTCACTTCTGTTGACATTATTTCACATTTGCATAGTGGTGAGTACATTTTGTTTTGTTATTTCATGCAAAAATATCCTTTGAATTTTCTTCCTGATTGGGGTACTTATCTTATAAAATGAGAAGATCAGTGAATAATCTAGAGGTGATGTTGAACAGGTTAGGGTGTTTTGCGGTGGAAGTTGTTTGCAGCTTTAAGTGGAGAGCCCAGATTTGGAATGCAAGGATGCTTACCTCCCACAGTGCTGTGGGTGCTGAGAAGCCACTTTATGAAGGCTGGCTTAATCCTATTTACAATCGAAATGAAATTCCAGACATATTTGCCAAGGTCTGCGGCCTTCTCAGCCTTCCTGCCCATGTTACTGAGGCTGGCCCAGGAGCACGTGGCCAAGGCCATACTTCTAGAGCATGATGTTGACTCTTTGGAGTTTGCTTATGCAAATGAATTCACGAATTGATGCAAATGAGAAATGAAGGAAAGGCCCCTTCTGGTGGCCTGGGCCAGCACTCTATAGAGTCCAGAGGCTCAACAGAGCAGACTTTGGGGGCCTTACCTACTTTAATGTTCAGTGTCAGGAAGTCTGATGTTATAAGCACTGCTTCCCTGGTGCTTGATTCTGAATAGTCACTGCCTTGCCAGGATGTTCTTCTGTGCATTGGCCTGAAATTCCCTCTCAGTTTTGGTATCTATTGTGTCATGTCCAAGACTTAGATTGAAACAGACATTTCAGGACCATCAGGAATATGATCAGGAATATGCTTCAAAACCGGCAGAGGGGAAGTTGCCTATTGTAGGAGATT
This sequence comes from Phoca vitulina, assembly GCF_004348235.1. NCBI lineage: Eukaryota > Metazoa > Chordata > Mammalia > Carnivora > Phocidae > Phoca > Phoca vitulina. The sequence continues at coordinate 11,580,487 of NW_022589716.1, forward strand.
GGTCGTAAGCTGTTAGTGTGTTGTGGGAAGAGAGCCCCTAAGTGTCACTGGTCTTCAAAACACAAAACTGAAAAGCTAAAAAACAAAACAAACAAAACCGCAGTTCTTCAAATTTCAGCAGAAGTATCAAGGCTGAAAAATCATCAGTGTCTGATCCTAGACCTATAAAGAGAATAGCAGCCTGTGTGAGGGGGTGGGGGTGCTCTCTGGGGGCAAGGCCCTGGATGTGCCCAGCTCAAATAAAGCAGGTTTATTTTTAGGATATAGAGCTTTTTTCTAGACTCTAAAGACTGAAAATTATGCCTCATGGTCTGTGAACAGGGATCAGGATCCAAGTTACATTTTGCTCAGTGGGTTGTGGTCTCTCATTTCTGGTTATTTTTCATGCATTTATTTTACAGTTTATTACTGTACTTTTACTGTGTAGTGGACACATGCCCTCAAGGAGCTTACAGTCTATTGGAAGTAACAGAAAATAAATAAATAAAATTTTAAAATTAAACTGTGGCAAATGCAATAAAGGAAATAGGGAATAGGGATAGAGAATGTGTGTGTGTGTGTGTGTGTGTGTGTGTGTGTGTGTGTGTGTGGTGATGGTGTGTTGTGGGGAGATGCATTTCTTATATAAGGTGGTGAAGGAAGACCTCTTTCTGAGGAGGGAACAATTTGGCCAAGATTGGAAGGATGAGAATGAGCTATCCAGGTAAAAAGTAGGAAGAGAAGGTGGTCTGGGTATAGCCATAGGTTTTGCTAGAGACCCAATGAGAAGGGAACCTGAACAATCTGCCCTTCACATAGAGGTTTTCACATTTTACCCATTAGGGCCAGAAGTTTTCTGATTCCTAATACAAAATAGATTGTGAATAAAATTCAAATCACAATTAAAAATTAAACAACATGATAAACAACATGGTAAAAATATTCCTTATTCAGATAAGTCTTAATGACCTAATTTGGGGGCACTCTGAGGTGCAGTTTGGAATTTCAGAATATCGCTGTTGTGGACTTCTTCTGTATTTGATATTTTTGCTCTGAGAGAGTCAAGAAATGTCCCTCCCTTCCCTCTTCATTGATGTTCACCAATATTGCCCAAGGGCAGATCAGTGAGTAAACCTTTCTCATATTGGAATCAGTTTTGTTCAGTAAAAAAAAGCTTTTTATATGAAGTCTGGCAAGTGTACATTTTAAAGCTTCTATTCTACTTAAGAAACCAAATTTTTGTCAAACTTGAACTCAGCTGGAAAGATGAGTAGATTTTATAATTTTTGCTATACCAATAGATTTTAGTCTTTCCGTAGGCTTTAATTTAAAATTAAATTTAAAAAAGGATAGATGGAGTAATTTTATGAAAACCTTGGACAAAGTAATCAGAGACTCTGTGTTCTGATGGAAAGACTTTGGACAGGTGATCTGACAGACAGTGTGGCTGGGGGGAGAGAGAAGGTGTGTGGACCGGAAACTCTTAAAGGACCTTACAGTCTGGAGCTTTGAGGATTCTCTGTTTTAGGCATATTTGTAGAACTGTTTTAGGAGTCTTTTGTTTACTTCTTAAAGATGATAGCCATTTCTTAGGAATAGCTAAATGTTGACTGAAGTTACTGGTTGAGGGCTTTTATGAATTCTGGAACTGTCTCTTACAAAAGGGTAACTTCCACTTGGTTTTCTGAGCTTCTCTTGTGTCTGTGGTTTCTTAAAAATAGCCAGCCTAAAATAATTAATATGCTAAGTAGGCATATTTTGGGGTGGCAAAATTTGCTCCCCAACACCCACATTCTAGATGTGAAATGTTTTATGTCCAAAACTCTTGAAGAAATGATCATCTAAAATGAAGTTTAATTAAAGAAACTCAGATGTCTCTTGGCACTTAGAAGCACAGATGATTAGGTAAGGTGGACTCACCGACAGCTTGAAGGCTTCACACTTGCAGGCTGCCAGCCAGAGTTTGAGGAGCACAGCTACACTTCAGAATGTTTAGCCAGGGTGGTCAAAGACTGTTGGCTGTAGAAGAAAAGCATGTTACTTCCATGAGTCTTTCCATTAAAATCTGAATGAGTCTAGGCTGAAGTCCTTGCTTGTGTCTCTCCCTATGCATCTGTCTGTCTGTTCTTCCTTCTCTCTTTCTGTCCATCTCCCTCTCTCTTCTGTTCTCCTTCCCTGTGTGCGGGTCTAACACTCATTTCTGTTTGTTGTTGGGTGTTCTTCCTTCCTCATCCAGAGTCCAGAGAGGCTCCTTCCTCCTCTCCCATATCCTCTAAGTAGTCAGTCAATGAGAAGGCTCCCTCTTGCTTCCACAAATGACCCGTCTTTGGAGAAAGCGCCACTGGTCCATCAAGCATTCCCACTGCCCCCATGCCTGCACAGCAAGGTGATCCAGCAGTTCTGCTCCCAATGCTTCTCTTCAGGCATTCTCTGCCTCCACACTTCCCTTCCAGATGTAGTGATGCTCTTTACCCTCCCTGGGCTGCCAATGTAAATCCATGTTGAAAGGTGTTCATTTGATTTGGCAGAAGACATGTTATTCATATCGGGCCCTTACGCTTGCTTTCCGTAGAGCCTTTGACATGTTGTCTTTGGCAAGCCCTGGTCCTACGCACAGCAACACTTGGATATGGCAATGGCATGGGATTTTCCTCTTTGGACTTTGAATGTTGACCTCCTCTCCATACTTGGTGTAATAATGGGTGGTCTCACTGTCGGTATGGCCCTTTAACTGTTGGTTAAGGGGATATGGCCAAAGCTTTTGGCATTTAACTGCAGGCTTAGTACCTAATGGTGAGTATGTAGGTGGAGAAAGCGGCTACAAACTCTATATATTTTGCACATGAAAACCTCACTTCTAGAGTAAAAGTATGTACATTAGGTTGAAACTTGAAATTCCCAATATTTGACTATTTTTGACCTATAAAAATGGTGATTTCATATGGCTCAACCTAGTAGTATTGAATGAATAAGGGGGAATGAGCCTTGTTGAAAAAGATTCTCTGTTTTCTCTTTCATTAATCGGTTTACTCAAGACACGCCCATGTAGCACATTTCTCATTCTAAGCATTTTGGTAGGTGTTTGGGTTACGAAAAGAAATTGATCTGTTCCCTGCCCTCTGTCCAGGAAGGCCACACTCAACTAACTCTCATCCAGGTGTCAGGGGTTCTGAGGAAAGTCTCTCAGTGCCTGAGGGCACAGTGGGGTGACTGTCTCGGTTTGCTGCTGACTGTTAAAACTTGAAAGTCCCGGAGAAACGGATCAGATTGTAGGGCATGAGGGCGGGGTTGTGAAATAGCAGTTACAGTTATGTGCAAAAAAAGGGACAACTCTGTGGCTGAAGAAGTTTAGGACTGGAAATGAAGCCCACCCCTCCATCCAGGGAGAGTCAAGAAGCATATTAGCAAAATAAAGGCTCTGTGAAGTCTCAGCTGAGAAAGCTGTTTAATTTATTTAATCAGGATTTCTCCAACTCACTTGACTTTGGAACTTTTTTTGTATTTAACAGCCTGTGAACATCTTTGGGTTCTCCCCTCTTTGGCCTTTGGGGGAAAAATTGCATCATTCTCTGTCCTAAAGTGCACATTATTGCCTTATATTATTAGTCTTATCCATGATTCGGGCAATAATTAGTATTTAAATAGCCCATCACAAGGAAATGTAATAATAATGCAATCTTGGGATTAAAAGGTTTTTCAGGAGGGTTGCTAATGTGCTGTGGAGGGTCCTGAGTTACCTCAAGGCTATTTTTTCTGGCTGACACACACAGAGCCTGGCTGGCTGCTCACTTCTTTCTGCAAGTCGGTTTTTTGCACTGAAGGCTGAACCAAGTTGTTATGGAAACAGAAATGGTCTCCCCTGCCTGAGAACAGTGCCTTGCTAATAATTAGAGAACATGGCTGAGCAAACTTTAGTGGAAATGATTAATCTTTGCAAAGCACAGGTAGACCTAAAAGATTGAACAGGTGTTTTTTGGCCTTTGCACTTCATGGCCCTAGAAAATTTTAATTTGGAAATAGCCCAGCAAGTTCAGCCTTTAAGTCTTTCCTTACTTCAAAAAGGAAAGTCACTCTTTAATATTATGGTAATTGGGTTTTAATATTAAACATTTTAAAGGCCTCTCTTAAGCCTGAAGAGTTTCTCAGAAGGTTTGCCACCTTCTTCCAGCTTGTGAAAATGCAGATTCTGACTCCTCTCGAGACCCACTCAGCCCGACTATCACCGAGAGGTCTCAGAATCCGATTCTGTAACAAGCCCTCCAGCCGAGTTTGATGCTTGCTCACGAGAGTTAGGCTTGCTCCAGGACAGGGCAAACTTTCTCTATGAAGTAGTGAATAGTTTAGGCTTTGCAACCCTATCGTTTTAGCATGAAAGCAGCCATAAACGATGCATAAAGTAACGGGCACGGCTGTGTTTCAGTACCCTCTATGTCAGGCGGCGGTGGATTTGGCCCTTGGCTATCATTTACTGACCCTTGCTCCAGGATCTTCCGAGGGCTGCACACTTAGTGGGACTCCTGCTTTCAAAGGTGTTTGTGCTAAAAGCCAACCGCTCGTCCAGATACCCCCTTCAGTCTGGCCTGAAGACAGGCAAAAGGAGACTTATGGCTTTGGTAGGTAGTTGGGGGTGTGTGGATTATAAACGATTTGCTGGTCCATCCGGTTCTGATTACCACATTTGCTGAGATGAGTTTTGAAGTGGGATAGGACTCTCCTTAGCACCCATCTTAATTGTGGATAAGGTGATTTCCTGGCTGGGAGGCTGGAATAGAAGTGAACAGGTGAACTTGCATTTGTTTTGAAGCAGAGCCTCAGGTTTTTTTTGAGGGAGGCGACAGAAGTTTGGTATTGGTAGGGGCTGGTTTGAGAGGGACTGTTTCACTTCTTGCTCTCAGCCCTACTCGCTGCATCTGTCCCTTCTGTGGGACTTCCTGCTCTGTCTCTTGCACCTGGCTTTTGGAGCCAGGCAAAGCCGCCCCCACCCTCAGAGCGGTGCCCTAACTTCAGACAACATTGAACTCTTCTTTGGGAGTACATGTATGCCCAGCGACTTGAGTTTCCCTTGCTGTTTTCAAATGCCACCGTGGCATGCTCTGCGTTACATCTGCCGCAGCTAAGTTTTCAATGTTTTTAAAAGGCTTTTGACGTGAAAGGGGGCCCTGTTCTGTCAGTGTCAGCCCTAAGCACTAGAGAATGTGCTCTCCTTGCATGCTTCCTTGTGTTATGTTGGATAGGGGTTTTGACTGTCCCAGCTGCATCCATCCAACCAGATTCTGAGCTCTCCTGCTCCCCTTGTTCCAGGATTCTGTTTCCCCAAAGAGTTTGTTTCGTTTCAAGTTTTCTTTTTATGTGTTTAAGGAAGAAATTGCTCCTGTGGACCACAGCCGTGAATGCACGGGCTAATGTGGCTTTCAGAGCATGTGTCTGTTCACATCCCCGAAGCCTCGCTTCTTTGTGTTGCAGCAATCCCTTGCTATTATCTTATTTTCTGATTTCTTTTGAAGGGGTAATCATGGTGGCCAATTTGTGCATTTTATGATTTTAATTCAGTTACGCTCACACTGCAGCTGGAAACATAATGGCACACACACCTGAGTTGTTCTCTTTGATTCAGCCTTAAAAGCTGTGTCCCACATGATTCCAGTCTGTATATTATGGTGTCATTAGCTTGTGTCACTTTGCGATGTCATTGTCATCACGTGTTATCAAATACAAGAACATTTTCTTTTGATATATTTATACCCACTTCCAAAACTACTTTGCATTCATGTATCACAAAGCGATTTAAAGACTTCTCTAGTTCATTGTTGTTTATTTTTTCAAAAGCCTTGGCTTTTATATATTGTTTTAAATATGAAAATTTATGCCTTGCGTCTGTTGTTTGTCATTTTCTCTCTCGATTTTTTTAAAAAATGTCTTCTTTCCAATAGATTTTTACTTTTCATCCAGAAGACATTTACACAGTGCTTTCTATAGGTAACAAATGTCCCTCTAGTCATTGACACAGACTTTTGCTTAACCTGTTCCCTAGAGGTTGTGCTTTCTCCTTTGGATGGAGCATTTGGGGTGAGCATTTCTGCAACCTGGTGAGGGCTTAGAAGGCTTGGAATCAGGAGTTAGAAGGGTCTGGGTTGTCAGTGCAGCCCTCACCCCCTGGCCGGGTGACCCAAAGCCTCAGGCCCTTTCTCTGCAACAGCAAAGGTGATAGTACCTTTCTGGGAGGGCGTTGTACCTCATGCATGTAAAATGTTAGCTTATGCCTGCCAGGGAGTCAGTGCCCTAGAAGCAGGAGTTGTTACCATGATAACGAGGAGATGCGGATGAATCCTTTCTATCTGCTCCACAACCAGATCCCTTCCCATCTCCTGAGAAAGAAATGCCATCTCTCTGAATATGTCAGTTCCTATGAGCCCTGCCTATTTTCAACTGGAATGCTGTGATTCGTTACATTTTCAGCTTGCAAATTCAGGTTCTTTCTCTGTGGCTCGCTATTTTGGGTATTGGACCCACAGTTATTTCACAAGAAGGATTTTGCAGGATGTGTTCAGTTTCCTCAGTTTCACTCCTTGTAACAGAAGTGGTAGGTGCGATAGTCACATTTCGTGGCCAGGTCCATCCAGGGTGGGGGTGGGGGGAGGGTTCAATCCTGTTGATGGTGGAGGCTCCTTGGGCCCTTTTATGGCATAGTTAGCTTTGGAGAATAATCCTGTCACTGCACTTGATCCTGCCCATTGTAAAGCTTCTATGGGAGTGTAGTTTTTAGGGAATGTCTTTACTTTCTGTAGTACAAACTGTACAACATGGTGGCAATGCCATTACAAAGTCGGTGAAGGACCCAAGACCAAACCGTGTGGTGGGCATGGACTATCCTAATTCAGGCTCTTGTGCTTGCTGCTGAGGTGGCCTTTTCTTAATTTCACCAGTTTCCTGTGGGGCTGGCTTCTTGCTTCTGGGTCCCAACATTTATCTTGAACTTCAAGAATATGTTGCTGCTTGTGTAACTTATGAGAAATGTACACTCTCAAATTTCAACTCTGTGAAAGTGGTGGAAAATTAGGTGAGAAGAATTTTTTTTTTTTTAAAGGATTACCTTATTTAAAAATATTACCTTATTTCCACTGATCTGTCATCTGTTTCCATGGAAATAGAATTAGGAGATAGTTTCTGACGATCGCTTTCAGGGCTGGCTTCTGATTCCCATTCCCGTTTCCATAGAGATGGAAGCAAAGGGGTGAAGACAAGGTAGAAAAGATTCCATCAAGTGATGAGCTGCCATGGGACTGTGGCCCAGACCCTCCTCTGGGGGTTCCTGTGTGCTCAGTTGGGTCATGAACTCTCTGTGATGCTGGTATTTGCTGGAAGCTCAGGACATACCCAGAAAATAGCCTTCACCGTAGCAGGAGAGGCTCTGATGTTTTCCATTTCTCTTTGTCTTCTAGAAGCTTTAGAGACAGCTTTGCCTCTCCTGGATACTTACGATTGTCTTCTTTTTAGACTTGTCTCTAAAGCAGTTGAGATAATCAGGTATTGCTTGCCCAGCAATCTTGGTATCTCCGGTCTCCCAAGGTGGGCAGGAGGAGAGAAACCAGCTTTTGTCTGCCAGGAGTTCGGCCTCCCTGAGTCCACACACGGGCAGAAGCTTTCAGATTTTCTGTCTGCTTTAGTAAAACAGACCCGGGAACAAAAAGGCAAGGTTGAGTGGCACTGTCACAAACTGCGTTTTGCTGTTTCTGGGGCTGTTTTGGTTGTTTACCTGGAAATTATGAAATTACCGTTATGCTTTTACTTAAATCCAGTTGGTCTGCACTTTGAACAGAACAGTTGGTCAGGAGCCCACTAATTGATATCATTAGCAGAAATTATCTGTCAAAATAAAAAATGATGTCCTTTGAAGAAAACAGTTTTAAAATAAATAAGGATGAAATGGGATGTTTGAATGGGCTTCTCCTCTTCTGAATCTGGGGCTTTCGGCTCTGGGCTACAGAAGGGCAGAGTTTGGGACCTTAACCCGTGAGGCTACTTGGTGAGGGGTTGGTTTCCAGAATCTCTAGATTCTTCTGTTTGGAAGGCACTTTAGGTGCTGGTCTTGAAGTATTGTTTGCACAGCAAGCTTGTTTTCTGAACCTTAGCATGTAGCTTGGTTTTAGTTGGTGGCTAATGGTATTTGCGCTGTGTCCACCTGCACTGTCCCCTCTTTTTGGGAGAGGAGGGGAAAGTGATGGCTTGAAGTGCTCCCCTGGGAGGCTGTACACGGGTCATCCTGGGAAGGGCATGAGAAACAGCCTTGAATCTACTGAGGATTAAACTGCTTGACCCAAAGTGGGAAAGCTAACACTTGCATCTTGTGTCAGCACGTCAGTAGCTGTGTGTAGGTGGACACGTGTAGGTGACTGACATGTAGAAAAACTGAGAAAGCCAGACCTTCACGCAGCCTTGTTCTTTTCTTGCTCCCCAAGGAAGCTGCTCTTGGGGGGTGTGTTCCCCGTTCTTCAACCTGGATCCAGGTTGATCTTGACTGTCCAGGATGCTTGGCCGAATGGTGTGTACCTCCACTCTCCTGCCCGGTGGTGAAGGAACCTCACCTTGGTGGAGTTTCGCTGAGATCCTCCAAAGTTCTTCAGCTAGGTCTGCAGGTTGGGCCTCTTTCAGACCAGGCCCATCTTTATCTGTGCCATGGATTTTCTCAGCTGTCGTTTCTAAGAGATTCTTTTTCTTTTCCTTTTCTTCCCATTCTATGTTTTAACTAATTTTTTTTTTTTTTGCCTTTTTGTTAAAACTTGATTAGGAAAGGAAAAGGAAAATCATTCATAAATATGGATGTAACATGAAGAACAGCCTTAGCTTGGTATAGTGACTATGTTTCTGAGACCCTTGGTCAACAGTGCTGGGAGCTGGGTGGAGTGTGGAGGCTCTCAGGTTATCAGATGGGACCATGCGTAGGTGTGGGTGCTGCACACTTGCTCTGTGCCTGGTGGGATACTGAGTGTGACCTCAGTGCCCAGGACCCTGAGTGGGCATGTGACAAAGACCTGTCCTGTGAATGAATGAACATTACTATCTGCATTTCACAGAAAGAGAAACTAAAGCTCCTGACTGGTGTGAGACCAGCCCTATAAACCCCAAAGCCACACAGTCCCTGAGCTACGTGAACTCACTGCTGAAGTGGGAGTCCCACCCAGGCCTCCTTTAGTCTAGGGAGGTCCCAGCTCCTTCTGTCCACCAGCTGCTGCTCCCATCCCCAGTCTCATTAACAGCTCCCTGTGTAGCTACAGTCCTGTCTTCCTTTGAAACCCAGGTCATGTGTTGCTTCCTCTTTGGAGTCTTCCAAGAACCATGTCTGACTCCTGTGTCAGCAGGCCTCTCTGCTCCCCTGCTGATGTCTTGGAGTCTGTGTGGTCAGTGAGCCTGGAGCAGGGGTATGGCATGCACTGAGTCTGTACTTGTCTGTCCAACCTCCCAGCCTGGGAGGCTCTTGAGGACTAGGGCTGCATCTTCCACCCTCACATCTAGCAGGTGCTCAGGAAATGTTTGCAGAAGGAAGGTACCCTATAGACGTTAACTCTGAGTAGATTCTGTGAGCTAGCAAGCCATCTGGTTGACCCCATAGCGATGAATAACAGAGGCTTCCTACAGCCCTTGCCCCTACCACATATAGCTGGGGTTGTCCTTCTTCTCTGTGACCAGTGGATGGTTCTAGCCTGAGTGGAAACAGCAGAACAGCTGACACTTACAATATTCACCCCTCACTTGCTGTGTAAAAGGGTTTGATTGTAGGGTCGTTAATCAAGCTGTCAGGTAGAACATGAAGGTCTTATTTATTATATAAAGAGGTACTTTATAAAGAAATTGAGCTGTAGTGATGAATAGATACTGGACACCAATTATGTTGCTGCTATTAATCAAGATATTCATATTTAGCAGTAACAGCCACCGTGAGGGATTGTAAAAGTAAATAAACTTCCCCAAGGATGAATTATACCATTTAATGATTAACATCCTATTAAGGACACTGGCTGTTTACAATTAGACTTATAAAAGTAATAACTCTGCATTTAAACAATAGTTATGGTTAGGCATACCAATAGAAGGAGACATTGTTAATTACTTTCAGTTAATTATAAATAAATTATTGGGTTTAAAATGTACACTCCTATGAAAATCTGTCCTAATCCAGAAAGTCACGTGACTTGCCTCAGTGTCACAGCTGATGGGCAGGGTCAGGATTTGAACCTATCACCTCTAATTCAGAATGTTTTTCAAGTGCTTTGTCATAAACTGTCTTACTTACTTTTTAAGCAATTCTTGGGAGCTGGCCCAAGTTTCACATGCATTTTATTGAGGAGGAAGTGGATTGTCTGTGGACATGGGCATTCGAGTTGATTCTTCTGTCCCTGTGTTCTCGTGCCAGGGGCCCCTCGGGGCAGGACCGTGAGGGGAGAGGAAACTGTGGATGTTCTGGGCACAGAGTCTGGCACATAGTAAACTGTCAGAACATGTGAGCTGCTTTTTAAATGATGTTTTTAGTGGTTGAAGCAAATATCTAAATTTGGAAGCTGGTTTTGATACCTTGAATAATCTGGTGGGCTTGAAATGGTCAATAAATAAACTCTTCTGGAAATGTGTATAGGCAACAGTATTTATCAAAGTTAGGCTTTATTTTGCCCCAAAACTGAAGTTATAAAGTAATTTTAATGCAAATACTTTCTATGCCAGGAACTGATGAAAAATGAGGGTGTTTTGGGTAAGCCACTTAGCAGTACAACGTTTTCCAGCGCTCACCAAGGAGAGCTCATCAGCATTCAATAACCCCGTCAGGGTGGAAAAGTCTATTTGCTTTAAATGAGATTTTGCCTGATTGCTATTTTTATTTTGAAAATCCAATTTTAGCTTTTCGTCTCACATAATAATGAGTGTTTTGATAAATATTGTCACCCTTTATTATAAGTGTAAAGGAGAGGTAACAAACAGCTTTCTGCAATGAGATCATGTAATAAATAAAATCAGATGCTGGGAGTCCACTTGTCACTGGCATAAGTAAATACATTCCTTCTTAATGGACAGAGGGGAAGAGCATGCTGGTGTAACTCTGGAGAAATTTGATGCTGCCTTTGAAAATCCAGAGGCTGAAGTCTGAAGTGAATGCTCCTACCTTATTTGATTTAGAGTGGCTACAATTAGATAACTTTTACAATTAATTCTGCCTGGGTTTCTGGTTGCTATAGTGGAGGGCTCTTCGCATGCTGGGGATGAATACTGGGGAAGTGGGCCCTTGGCGATCCCTTCCTCACTGTAGGTTTCCTTTGGGATGGCAGAAACTGCTTATCGTAGCACAGGACAGAAAATAAATCCTGGAAGCTCCATAGAGCTCAAGTGACAATTCGAAAATAACAATCAGAGCAGTGAATAGAGGCTGAGACACAAATTCAGTTAACAAACAGAGAAGCTAATCTGTCAGGCATTGGTTGGAAAACCTATTTCTGAGTTTATTTCACAGCACATTATGACAACATTTCTTTTTTTTTTTTTAATTTTTTTATTGTTATGTTAATCCCCATACATTACATCATTAGTTTTAGATATAGTGTTCCATGATTCATTGTTTGTGCGTAACACCCAGTGCTCCATGCAGAACGTGCCCTCCTCAATACCCATCACCAGGCTAACCCATCCTCCCAACCCCCTCCCCTCTAGAACCCTCAGTTTGTTTTTCAGAGTCCTTGACAACATTTCTTTAAATCACAACTCATCTCCATTTAAAAAATATAATCTACATGTTCTCATGGGAAATAATCAGAGACAAAGCTTCCCTATTCTTTTACCCCCCTGAAGTTGACCTTGTCCTCCCAAAGAATATTTTAGCACTGCGAAATGTAATTTACTTATACCCAGCGAAACTGGAATAAAAACCACCACAGTTACCAGTGAGCAAGAAAGTGAAATTGGGTTTTGGAGAGTTGGGGATTAAAAAATGAATAATTTTTTGCTGTTCAAAAAATAAATATACTGAAGGAGATGCAGGGAGACTCCATCTTTCCATAGTAGTTTGTACCCATTTCTGGTTTATAGCTCAGTGTATGTTGAGGGTGATGGATAGTCCTGGAGTGTTTGGTCGTCTCCCTCCTGGCTCAGCTGAGGGGAGCCTGAAGCCCGGGAAGGAGAGGCAGCCTGCTGAGAGAGTCACAGGGCTGCTCCCGGGGCAGGGCTGGATCTGATCCTGGTCTGTGTGCTCAGAGGCTGTTTGCCAGGGTGACATTTGCCTCTCTAAAACTTTTCTTTTCGGGAGGCCTGTAGGTTTTGTTTTTTAATACCTCAGTGCATTGTGTTCTCTGTTTCTAGGTTCACATTTACCTGAGTTTAACAGAAACCATAAAATAAATAACTCTTCAGCAAAGACTTCAGCAGTGACTGATGGGAGCACTTCTCTTGTCTTGGACTTACTTCCTTTCAGTTTAGGGAACGTGGAATTGCCTAGCCTGTAGAGTCACCTGCTTTTTCCAGGGCATCTGCCCCTGTGCATTTGTGATGGTCTTAGATGAGACTTCGCCGTCAGAGGTCAAGTTCAAAGGGGGCGTAGTTGTCGTGAGCACAAGAACGTGTAGTTGTCTAATCTCTCTGAGTGCAGGACACCAGTGTGCTTACAGAGCTGGAGAATAGAGTGACCAGAGGTTTTGGCTAGTTGGGGAAAGCCAGAGCCCAAGCCCAAAAAAGGTCAGTCTGAACATTTTCCACATGCAACAGACCCTTGAGGGCAGATGCTGGGGCCTTGGTGTTTGCCCCATCCCCAGAGTATGCTAGGCATTCGTTCCCTATCTGAGTGGATACCATCCACTCCTGTGATTGTTCACCATGTGCCAGGCTCTGTGCTAAAGTCTTATGGTCCCCCTCCCCTTCTCTAATTTCAGAGGCATAGACACAAGGTCTAAGAGTTTGTCTCACCAGCTCCGAGTCTGTATGTCTGGATTCAAATCTATGTTGTGCCCAGCACCAGGAATAGGAGAACAGGACATTTGTGCCCCCTAGTATAGTCCCCTCCCCTCCCCGCCTTGTTTTCCCCTTGCCTTCGTGGTCGATTCCTATCTGAAACGAGCCATCACATGTGGAAGCTCTTTATGGTTTATACAGGTTATTATTACACCAGATGGAATTGAATCCATTTTGGGAGATGAGCACCTCTCCTAACCATGTTTCATGTTCTCATCTCTTCTTGGCTTGCATTTCTATTTTTCCTTTGATTGAGAGTAGTGAGAGGTTTTCTCTGGAACTGGGATTCTGGAGTTTTCCAGAGCTAATAGCAGCATGCTGCAGTGTTTGTTTCTGTCAGCAACATTCTGTGTGAGGTGAGAATCCCAGCCATTACCACCAGATCCAGTGAGGAGAATGGCTTCTAAGTTGCCGGTGACTTAGGCGGAGGAGCTCTGGGAGGAGACCATTCATCGGGCATGGTATTATTAATACCCCTAGGGCCTGAGCCAGAGGTCCCCATGCCTTGCACGTGGGAGGGTTTTTTTTTTTTTTCCTGGTAGGTTCTATTCATAAATGTTGGAATTCTTCTGTTCACAGGGCAGTAATGAACCCATTGCTTTCAGAGGTGAAGTAATGGAAAAACCTGTTTCAGTACCACAAAGTTGTGATTCTTGTACTTATTAGGTTATAGTTTTTCCAAAATGGCTCGCTGAATCCAGAGGTTTCCAAGCTATGCTTTGTCCTGACACACAGGCTCTTTCGGATACAAAAAGAAATATGTATGTTAGAATTAAATGACTTTCTTGCAAAAAAAGAGGATCTTCACAAAAAGAGTCTTTGAACAGATAACTTTGGGAAATTCTACTTTCTCAATTTTTTTCTTGGCAGTTGTTCATTTGCATATTAAAGGCTCTGAGAAGTCCTGAGAAAGAAACCTGTTTAATTTTGCCTCCTGGCATTTTCCAACCTTATTTACCACCCCAAATTTTAATTTCCCTGAAGCACACTTCTAGAAACGGGGTTTTAAATACTTAGAAGTCAGTCACACAACATCTAAAGATTAAATTATATTTATTCACAAGCCTTTTAGTCTATGGATTCAAAGCCAAATCCTTTACATTAGGGATCAACAAACTTTTTCTTGAAAGGTCCAGATAGTAAATATCTTGGACTTTGCAGGTTGTAAGACCTCTGTTGCAATCCTGCCATTATAGTGTGAAAGCGCACAGAGACAGTACATAAATGAATGGACATGGTTGAGTTCCAATAAAACTTATTTACAAAAACACAGGTGGCAGGCTGGATTTGGCCTGTTGGTCATAGTTTGCCTGTCCGTGGTAGATCCCCCATCTCTGATTACTCTACTGCACAGTCTATGCTGTCCCTCTGGCTGTAATGCATGTCTTAATTCAACAACTCCTACTCAGTCTCCCCGCTAGAGACCTTCTTGGACTCCCAGGACAGCTTGAGACCTGTCCTCTGTGGCCTCCTCTATCATAGCCCTAAGGAATGTACTGTCATCACTCATTTCCTTCCCGGCTTCTGGCCCAACTGCCAGCTCTTGGGGCAAAGACCTTATTACTAGTGTGTCTCTTCAGCTCAGACAATGAGGACAGTGTATCAGGCACACTACAGGAACTCCCTGGGAGCTTGTTGAATAAATATGGTGTTGTGATAACTTGATACAGTGTTTTGTTTGGGGAACTCTTAGAGTTAATAGTAAGTGCAGCAGGAGGAAATGCTCTTTCCAAACAAAAATTTCTAGTTTCCCCAAGGACATGGATCATTTGGACGAAGCTGGGGATGAATTTCACATCCTCCCAGGATATATGCTTCTTGAGCAAAGAAAGGAAGAAATGAGGCTCCTGTGCATGGTGGTAAATTATGCATGTGGAACAGAAAAGCTGAGTGAAAATGATAATTTAGGGGGCAATAGGGAAGTATTTGAAAGATCTGAAGGCGTATTTTTCTCCTTCTTTCTCCATGTATTAGAGATTAAATGATATAGACCTTTTTCTCTTTTCACCCAGGTCTTTAAAATATTTTTTTCTGGCAATTTCTCTTCATATTACATGACTGCTCTAATTACATCTCTAGTTTTAAGATAATAGGACTGCATTTTTAATGTGCTCTCTGCTGTATCTGGATTTATGATGTCTCTCCTTCCTTACGCCTTCTGGAAAAAAGTTTAACTGAGTTAATATTAAAATAAAGTAGGTGAATTAAAAGGGAATGAGCCTTTAAAAATCTCAGATCCAGCCCAAGTGCTCATTCAATGTCTGTCCTCTCCATCTCTGAAATCAAGATAGCCCCACTCTCACCTGCCTCCTTAATGGGAAGCTCTACTGACTTCTAGGCATGGTTGCGATCCTAAGCTAGCCTGGTGAGGGGGAAAAAGGAAGGCTGGCCTCACAACCCCTAGAGTCTGAAGTGCATTCATCTAGAAGAGACATCATGACTGTCCCAGAGTCCACTGGTGAGAATCCAATAATCTCTCAGCAGTTTGGCCCCCTTCTGCTGCTGTCCCTAGGAACACTGCAGGGTGTAGTGACTTTCCAAGTCCTGGCAAGCTGGCAGGTCCTATCTTGATGCCATTGCTGATGAATGGGGTGACCTTGGGAGAGTCACTTGACATCTTGGCCTTCAGCCTCCAGATGACTCCATCTGTGTCTGGAGTGACTGATTGCCCTCCTCGGTTGTTTTCGGTGTTAGGAAATAAAACTCCATGTACCCAGTTGAATATTAAATACCACCATGTCTGTGTCTCACTTTGATCTTATAGGAACTGGGCAGAAGGAAATTACAGAGATTTTAAAACCTTGACAATTGAAATAATTGGATACCATTTTGTGTTCTTATAAGTCCTTTCTTCAAGGAGCTCATATTTGAATAAAGGAAGCGGACACACACACTCATAACTGCAGGGCTAGGGGATAACAATGTATAAATCACTGTGGGGGTGTGGAGGAAGGCATCACTGCTTGTCTGTCTAGAATGGCAACTAGGCGGTCAGGAAGGGCTTCCCAGGTGAGGTCACGGTTGACTTGGATGTTTAAGAATGACCTGATATTCACTATATAGAGGGACAGGGTACCAGAAAGTCCTCACAAAGAAAGTAGAACTCCCAAATAACTGTAAGGTCCATAGATACAGCATCAGGGTAATAACAGGGGGTCGTGCTTCCCCAATCAGCCACCGAGAAGAACATTTATAGCTCTGGAGCGTATGTACTGGGAACTAATTATATAGATTGCTAAACATAAGTCATGGTTGTGCTTGTTCCATCTTTTTCATTGTTACACTCACTTTTATCAAGTGTAAAAGATGAACTAAGAAAAACGGAGTAGCAGCATTACCCTGAAGGGACAGGGCTGCCGAGGTGATGATTCAGCACCGAGGACAGCGACACAAGCCTGGCCAGCTCCAGAATCTGGTAAATCCTCTGTTGATGATACCATGGGTGTTGAATGTAGTAAGGAATGGCATTCTTTGCAAAGAGTCTGTGTTCACCATGCCCTCAGGACAGTACTCAAGCCACCTTCGACCATCTGTCATAGGTTAGGATATGATACCCCTCTGTTGGAGGCCAAGTACCTGAGTCCATATTCCCTTGGTAAGACTACTTGAAGTTAGAATCAGACCATAAGGGTTCTCCTGCTCCTGAAACAAATGGAAGTCCATGCTTGCTGTTTTCTGCCAGACAGTAGTCCCAAGGTAATAGTTTTACTCTCAATTCCTTTATATATGAGGAATTTCCATGCCTTTTCCAGGTCGTAGATAATGGACACAAGGGCCCCTTCTATAATAGATGCACAGATACCAAATGTCCAAAATGGCTAGTTTTTCTGTTTATCAGTTGAGTGACATTAGTAGTGATATTAGCTGCCAAAATGCATAGATGGTGGAGTGTCACTCATTTAGTACTTGGTAGGCTACTCCGATGTCATTTGTGGTGTTTGTCCCCGCAGCAACTTAAGATAATGGTTTTGGCCTTTTACTGACTTTGACAAGTCAATAGAATTTTTTCCACCCTTCTCCCAATACGTCAAGCCTCAGCCAGAAGTGAAACCAAGGTGTCTGAGCCTTCGGCATGACTCTGCATATTTTATTGGAAACCTTAGCTAATGTAACCCCTTTATATTTACTTTGGAAATGAGGGCTCAAACTTGTTGAAAGAATCCTTAGATTTTATGATCATAAATTTTGATTTTTCCATTCCATCTGGCCTTTGCATATGGACTGGATTCCCTGAAGAGACCCAGTGGGAAGTTATATTTGTATAGTCATAGCTAGAAGGATTAAAAAGAGGCTTTCCTTGAAACCAGCCTGCCAATCCCATGTGTGGTATCTCTAGTCTGAAAGAGTTTGTGTCTTTAAGATACAATTTCATATGAATATTTCAAAACAAACTTACAAGAGTTAATTGTGCTCATGGACTTTTGCAGTTTGGCATAATCAGGGACAGCTTCACGAACGTGTGTCCTGTGCAGTCACACAGAGCCCCACACTGAGAAGAGCTCACCTTTGCTTTAACGGTCTACTGCCACCTTCTTGAAATTCTTAATCACCCTTTTTTTTGTTTAAAGATTTTATTTATTTATTTGACAGAGAGAGAGAGAGAGACAGCGAGAGAGGGAACACAAGCAGGGGGAGTGGGAGAGGGAGAAGCAGGCTTCCCGCTGAGCAGGGAGCCTGATGTGGGGCTCAATCCCCGGACCCTGGGATCATGACCTGAGCCAAAGGCAGATGCTTAATGACTGAGCTGCCCAGGCACCCCTCTTAATCACTTTTGAATAAGGGGTCCTACATTTTCATTTCACATGCAGTTCCATAAATTATGTAGTCAGTCTTGGGCATAATCTAGTGAGGAAAGAAAATAACAACTAGAGTACCAGGACCTTGTAGAGACTTGATGAGTTCTGAGTCCATAGAGGTACAAGGGATTTTAATAGATGTTCTATCCATAATAAAGATTATGTAACTGTTCTCCATGGTAGTTAGCTTTAGCATAAGGCCAGGGAATGGTAGAACCAGATTTGAACACAAAGGCAGTTAGTGGTCTTGTGGGTCTCCAGGTGGCCTTATTCCTCACTCCCCCATACCTCCAACCATCCTTTGAGACCTAGAGCCCAGGAGACAACAAGGAGGGGTCCTCGCCCTGCCATGGGGCACTCACTAGACCAATGTGCTGTGTGAGGTGGGATGAGGACTGCTTCTTACCTAGCTTTAGGAGGAAGTTGTGTGGGGCTGTGAGAGTTTGAGGAGGCCTGCTGGAAGCCCTTCCCACCCCACTGGGCATGAAGGAAAAGAAGGAAAGCCAGAGACCCTACCTCAGCAGCTGGATTCCACGGGCAGGCCTGTCTTCCCTGTTAGCTGAATTTAGGCCCTCTGTGCCTTCACCTTAGAGGGTTTACAAAGAGAACTTTTTATTCTTGTGTCATGAAGGCTAATGCACACACATAATTTTCTACTTTTTCGTCTTTATGTGTAGCAATCCATCCTCATAAATTCTGTTTCCCCCAGTATTTCTCACTGGAGGTAGGTTATTACAAAGTGTTAGTGGTAGGTGAGGTGAAGTACCTAGAAGGAAAGGGCAAGTGTTTCTGAAAAGCCTCTTCCCTGTAGAGAAGGCGGAGAGGTAATGGGCAGATACAAGGCTTAGGACCTCCTGCCAGTGGTTCGAAGGTTATGTTCTAGGTGAGTGATGCCTCTCCCAGTCCTGCCATTGGCCCACAAGCCACTTTCCTCCTTCCTGAAATCTAGAGATTTAAAACCTCAAATCTTTGTAACTTTGATTTTAGCTCCAGCTTAAATCTCAAGCATGTCACTATCAGAGGTCCTGTCTATAGAAAGCTTCGAATGTGGACCTCAAAGTGGTCCTCCTGGTGTGTTTTCTCATCTTTTTTACAATGACACCATTGGCAGTAAGCCATTGTGCTTCCAGGGAAAGCACATTTCTTTCTTCTTACACTCCCTGTAAGATCATGTAGGATTGTAAGTAAAATGTTCTAGCAACATTTTCCCAGCATCTGTTGCAACATCAGAGGTGTTACAGTCCAGTAGACAGAACACAGAGTTTGAATCCATAGAGCTGGATTCGAATTCTGACACTACCATTTGGTAGTCATATGGTCTTGGGCAAAACATTGAACCTCCTTAGGCCTCAGTTTTGTCATCTGTAAAATGGGGACCACTGTCTAAAATAAAATAAAAGAAAGCCCTTCAAGGACTGTCAGTGGGACCAAAGCAAATAATATCAGAACCTGGTGTGGTGTGTGGTGTCTGGTATGGATTGCTGCTTGATCAAGGTTGGTGGAAGCTGAAGAAAAGGTTCCCTTCATTGAGTTGGATTTGTCTTAGTGACAGTGAACCAACTCAAAGACAGTTGTGGAAAACTCCTGTGGAGTTCACATCCTGCTTTGAGGAAATAGAGGATAACCCCAAAGCTTAGACATAGCAGCCATTTCCATCCCCTGAATGACAAGCAGAACTCCGGCAGCTTCAACAACCAGGGGCTGGTTTAGGGGACAAACCAATGTCTTTTTGTAATGAGGGATCACATCAGATTAATGATTTTAAAATGAGTATTGTTCTGCCTTCTGGCCATATTTAATGTTCTAACGCCTTTTTTTTTTTTTAAACATCATCAACAGCGATATTATCATAATACTACTTCGTTTAGTATTTTTGGTTTTATAATCATGCTGAGCCATCTAAACTGTTAAATGGACTTCATAATCTGGTATCCAGGGAGCTCCTTGGAAAGAGATGTGCTGTTTTTTTGTCTGTGTTTTCACATTGAACTGACCGAGTACATGGAACTGGGTGACACATTCTCTGCCCGTGTGTGTGTGTGTGTGTGTGTGTGTGTATTTAGTCTCACTCTGGACAGTTTGACTTTGAAGAGCTAGGTTTGGGACAAGTTATATAATTTCTCTGGGCTTCCGTTTTCTGATATTTGGGGATAATGATGGATAATGATACTGGCCTCCATAGGGCTGTGGTGGAGAGGAAGAGAGAATGTAGGTAGAACGCAGAGCCAGCAGGCATTGAAGGGCCCCATAAACATTAGCTGCTGCTCTTGCCAATATTATTATGCAGTGATACCTCCTCTGCTTTTTCTACCCCGAATTTGGAAGTGGAAGGTTCTAGGATGCATCCCACATCGAGGGGCTTTGTTTGGAGGAGATTTGTATTTATTTGGGACCTGTCAGCTACCTTCTAGTGCATTCATGTTCTCCTTGCAAGTTGTCTTTAGAATGTTGTATGTCATTGATAATGATAAAACCTGGTATGCAGTGTTTTTTTTTTTAATTCCCTGTCAGTCAGCAGTGCCAAATGATTCAAGAGTGGGTGGCCCTTCATCCTCCCACTTCCAGAAAGTTCTTTTAAAGATTTCTTGGGGGTGGAGGGGAAGACTTCTCTTTTTAACATAAATGATGTGTTTTGACAAAAATATATCACTGTAGTGAGTTTATGCTAAATGGGAAATGCTTGCTGTTACAAACAGTGGTTATTTTTTCTTCTGCAAAGAGGACTTGACACTTGTTTCCCCATGCAACATGTGGGTGACAAGTTCTGACTGAGGCAGGGCGACTGTGATCTGTACACAAATCTTTGGTAAAATCATGAAAACCACAGCAATGCCCAAACAGACTCCTGAAACCTAAAGTAGTGTGCAGGAGTCCACAGTGTGCACATGCTTCAGAGTACTGGGGACTCGGGTCCCAGCACTGCCTCCACTGTGGGGTCTTTGGTTATGTGGCCATGGGGAAGTTACTGCCTTTCTGTGCCCTGGCTTCCTTTTATCTAAGATGGGAGAAGGGTATCTACCTCACTGGGATGTTGAGGGCTTAGGGTCTGACCCATAGTCAGCTCACAATATATAGGAGCTATCACTAAATTCACAGCTGAGAAGCAGAGACCTGATGGTGGGAATATCTCCCAATTGCCTAAGCGAGAAACCCAAACCCAGTTTTCTTTCCCACGTCTCTTCTACTTCATCTTTCCAGCGTTTTGTCTGGAATATTCCTCCTGGCTGCTTACTACATGGAGGGGACCCTTACCAGTTAAGTCTCCTGCCCAGCCTCCCTGTCTCTGGTTGTGCCTCCTTTGACCCATTTCCCATACGACCGCCAGGTTGCTCTGCCAGCAAAGTGCACCTGACCCAGTCCCTTACAGCCAGCTGTTGAACCTCACAGGACTTCAGAATCAGTTGGGGAAGTCACCTAATGCGCATGTTCTGGGGTCCCACACCCCAGATTTCTAGTTCAGCAAATCTGGGTTGGGCGGTCCAGCTGTTGTTCCGGGTGGTTCTGATGTATGAGTTCTGGGCTGGAACACTGACCCATGAGGATCAAGTCCAAGCTCCTTAACACACTTCCTCAGTCTGGCTTATTTCTGTGCATGTGTCTGCTAGGCCATCCACTCTGTTCCCTGCCTCTGTTTCCCCTTCCATCTGGCTTCTGTGTTTTAAGATTTAGCTCTGAGAGAGACTGACACAAAGATGCAATGACAGACATAATCAGTATCCTATCTAGTATTCATGGAAGGCTCATCATATGTTGGTGGAAGCTTTTACAAGTAGTAAGCCATTTGGTCCTCACAGCCCTCTGACCTCAACACAATTCTTGTCCCCACTTCCATAGATGTCGATGAAAGTGAGGTGTCAGAAGGTTGGGTAACTTGTTCCAGGGCCTGTGGCCAGTGAGCGAGGGAGGAGTCCAGGTGGTCCAGGGCTCAGCCGGGTGGGTGGTGGAGGCACCTTCTGTTGGGCATCTCTGCAGTGCTGGCTCAGGCTGTCACAGTGTCACAATGATTGGAGGACACCTTTGGCTTTCAGTGTGCAGGGCTCAGGGATGCCAGACATCCTCCAGTGAGCACGTCAGCCCTGTTTATGGAGATATTGTCCCCTATCCCTCATGAGTAGCAGATATTCTGCTGGATGTCCGTGCAGATGAAAAACCTGATCATAATGATTTGAGCCTAGAATCTAATCTAAACACACTTTTAAAAAATTTTCTGGCTTTAATAAACACTGAGTTTTCCTGGAGCATGACCACCATAAATCATCAGTAATTATTCGGTGTTTTGGGGGGAGTCACATCACTGAGGGCAACATTAATAGCCATTTGAGACAGACCTGTGTCCACCTGCACTGGGAGCTGTTGAATTTTTGGTGATTCTGAGTAGAGGTACAAGCATCTGACTGTTTATGTTTTTTAGTGTAGCTGTGCCCAAGTGTTTACCTACTGAAATACATAGTACTTTATCATAAACCACTTGCGTTTGATTCTCTTTTATGTGATAGGTCAGGAATATTACTGATTTAAAAAAATGTTATATGTTGATATTATCTGAATTTCATTTCAGGGTAGTAAAGGAGGCATCCCAAAATGATTGTTTAAAAAGGAGGTCTTTCGTTTTATCAGATTTAAGAATACATAATCTGGCCTCTGAAGGGATAGGAAGGCAGTGAGTTCCTGGGACAGACACCTGGACACTTATGGGGTAGATCCTTACAGGAAAGTTGTTAAAATACAACTTGAGTCTGGAATGCCTTTGCTAGACCTCTGCTTCCCTCCTGCCTACACATCATTGCCCTCCCAGTTCTTTTTGAGATGTTAATTTGTTGCTATGAAAATTATCTTGTCACTGACAAATGGAATCTGGAAGAATCAGCCCTTCTTATAAAGTGGTTCCTATGGTATCTGCAGGGCTTTGTCAGTTTGCGAGTTATGAATATTTATGTCTTGGAAAAAATTCCTCATCTAAGTTGCATTTTTGGTAATTTCCACTTAATTTCACATAGAAAATAATGGCATTTCCAGCCTCTGCCCAGGTGAATGTCTTCAGAGATGGCAATTTTTGCACATGGGCTCAAGGGGCATTGGGATTTACTGAATTCGAAACACAGATGAGGTGCTGCTGCCTTGCAGTTGCTTCAACAGAATAATGCAAGTGCCCGATACATTATCAATGGAAGATAAATGCCAGACATGATTATGGTAAATTAGACCTTTTGCATTATTTATGAGATCCAGTGTAGAACGTGTTTCACTTTTCCCAATTAAAGTTTATATAAAACCCGTTGTGGGACTTATTAGTAAACAATTTTAAAATTTATTATACAAAGGGCCGAGTTTGAAAGGCAGTTCTAGCTCAGGTTTTCCTCATCTCCATTCATGAGCTGTTAAGTCAGAAAAGAGGATATGTTAACAATGTTTGTGCAGTCCTGGAGAAGTTGAATGTGGGCATGGCAGGAAATGTCTTCACTGTGGCCGGAAGTCCACCGGTCCCAGCCATGGTTACTTGAGCATCTACAGGATGGTGTTGCCATCTGCGGCATGTCCTCGTCCCTCCTCAGTTCCCAGAGACTATGGTATGCCTGAACCCAGTGTGGATCCACATTCAGCACTTTTTCCATTTCAAAACTTATCAGAAGTTCTTTTTATTCATTCATTCATTCATTCATTCATTCATTCATTCTGGTACCATTTCCCCCCATCTGTTCTTACACTGATCTCTTGGGGGAAGCAAGGAGGATGAGCTGGTGGATAAAATTCCTTCCTTGAGCTGTGTGTCATCAGAATGGGAAGTCATCACGATGACATCTTACACTTGTTCAGGATCTCACAGTTTCAGAACTGCTTCTATGTGTGAGCATCCCTGATGTACGGGCTGTTGAGAGGAGCTGTCCCACA
Organism: Phoca vitulina; assembly: GCF_004348235.1. NCBI lineage: Eukaryota > Metazoa > Chordata > Mammalia > Carnivora > Phocidae > Phoca > Phoca vitulina. The sequence continues at coordinate 11,604,132 of NW_022589716.1, forward strand.
AGTGGATGTGGACCATCGAGGGACGGTGGCTGAACAGGAGCGGTCACTGAGCCCATCCTTTACATATTCATTCCTCCATTTCCTGGTTTCCTGAACATTCTTCGGTGGGCCATGTCTGAAACACCTCCTTTCCCATTTCCTCACCATCTCCAACCTGAAGTTAAGTGTCTAGCCTTTGGGGTATCAGAGACTCACTTGAGAATCACTTTCTCTATGAGGTGAGGATCTTGGGTTTGGGTTTTGATTAGGTGAAGTGATATTGTGTGTATCTTTGGGCACATTCACGATGAAAGTCAGAACAGCGTGTGTGAAGTTCCAAGAGAGACACCAGAAGCTAAATTGGTGCCTCTTTCTTATCAGACTTTTCTTTTTTTAACCTAAAAGATCTAAAAGGCTGATTCTGTTCTGTACCTGTGCATAACAAAGAAGAGGGTGAATCACTGTCTTTGTGTTTCTTTGTGTGTCTTTGTCTTTGTAATACCTAAAAGAGCCCCCATCCTAATAGGCTCCTTGTGGCTCCACCAGTCTGACCACAAGAGGTCTCCTGCAGTGAACCCACTGTTGCCGGAAAGGCCTGACTTATGTTTGCCGGTGTAGCCTTTCCAAGAGCATTTTAAAGTGTGTTGAACCCTCTTCATGCCAACCAAGTAGGGCCAGCAGCCTGGTGTGAGGCCAGAGCCTCTGGCTTCCTGTGGCCTAGGGTATTTCTGTAAACCAGCTGGAGGCTGCTGGCTAGCCTCCCTCAATAGAGTGTTGATGGGCCAGCCGCTCTGCGGGGCTCTCTTTGCAAATTTATACCATTTGCTCACTTTTTATGCTTCAGTTCCAGTACGTTTGGACAATGAAATTAAACTGGCCCATTTCTAGTGCATTAAATGTCTTTGTTCTCCTGCTTTGGCACTGAGCCTCACGTGGAATTGTTTAAAAGGAAGACTCTCTGCTTGGGAGCACAGTGGAATTCAAGGTTTCATATCTGTCAGTTCAAGGCTGTGGTTTTGCCCATCAGGCCCGGGTGGTGACTGGCTCCCTGGGTTTGCCCGGTGGCATCGTCTGCAGCCCAGGCTTAGAGAGGCCTCCCTGCAGCTAGATCCCGAGTGCATCGGTCTGGTTGGCGCCATTCATCAAAGCCTCTGTTCTTCGGCTGATTTTCCTGTACTAAGTGATGGCTAGGAACTCCTAAGTGCCTGGCTCCTTACATTTGTTGTGTAATAGAAGGCCATTGGCTTTATGAAATTTATTGCATTTCTCGTATTCCTATTCCCCTACCTTTCGTTTTTGCCTCTCTTCTTCCTTTTAAGCCCTTAGGTTCCCTCTTTACCTTCTTCTTGACTCCCCTCTTCAGGCTAATGATTATATTCCCTGTTTTGGTTTTATTATTATTGTTTTTTTATTGTGGACATCTTTAAACACATACAAAACAGAATCATAAAATCTTCCAAGTTCAACAGTTCAACTCTTGGCCAACCCTGGTTTCATCTGTACCCCCACTATTCCCCTCCTCTGCCCCCTGCATTATTTTGAGGCAATTTTCACATATTGCATCATTTTATCTCTCAGTATTTCAATGTGCATCTCTAAAAGAGAAAGACTCTTTCTTGCTTTCTCTGTTTTTTTTTGATGAAAGAATCTTAAAGGACATCACAGAAACTTGATTCTTCTGAGGCTGTTAACTGTCATTAAGCAGCATTTCTCAAAGTGAAGTATACGAGGTGATTGAGGTGGTATGTCATAGTTAAAAAATTATTATATATTCGTGTTCCTGAATATACTATATGTATGGTAAGTGATACTGCTATTCCATTTGTGATATTAACATTAATAAAGCAAATCAATTTTAAAGTAAAATATTTACTGTGCATAACAGTATATATAATAAATAAATAATAGCAGAGGTATAAATAATAGCAGAGGACAGGGGGTCAGAAAACTATGATCTGAGGACTAAATCTAGCCTGCTGCTTGTTTTTTGTAAATAAAGTTTTATTGAAACAAAGTCTCTCCCATCTGTTTACATATTGTTTATGGCTGCTTTCATTCAACGATGACAGAGTTGAGCAGTTGTGACAGAGATTGTCCTACAAAGTTGAAAACATTTACTACTGGCTCTTTACAGAAAAATGTTTGCTGACCCATGGTATAGGAAGTAGGAGGATAGAGCTTATATCACAACCTTGGCCCATAAATAGCGAAATGTGGGAAATGCCAGTCAGACCCAACCGCTTGCTTGCTTTGTGTCTGATGTAGCTGAGACTCAGATGTAGCACACTCAGGGGTTTGCTGTGAGTCACACATTTGGGGGTGGAATGGGGAGTTCATTCTGCAGCCCACTCTCTCAGCTCCCATCCCTGGGCTTTTCCCACCATAAGATCCTGCCCCAGGCTTTGTGCTATTATCTCTAAGCATTTCACATTGGTCTCCTGTTGGGCAGTTGTTCATTCCAGAGCAGACATAATTTCTAGTTTTTAGTAATTTAGTATGAAATGCTTTGTATTAAGTCTGTGTTGCTGTAGCCTCTCAAATTATTATACTGACTAGGAGAAAAGTAATTTCAAAGACATAAGAAGGGTATTTGTGAAGTTGAATAATTTACCACCAAATAAAATACACTGAGGGCTTCTGAACATAGAGTGCTGAGCTGATGTTCTCTGTGATATCAATTTCATCTCCTAGCTTTTGTGGCAGATATCCAGCTGGGAGGAAAGTACCAGGTAAAATAAAATGTAAAAGATCTCTAGCATGTACTTGTGATTTTCTTATTTCAGTATCCACTCCTGCCATAATTGTCAGAGCAGGTGCAATGCTGTAGGGAGAGCCGTTCCTGGGTGTTATATTTCATATTGTTCTGTTACTTAGGGTCCAGTAGCCATGAGATTATATTGACCCACAGACTTTTTTGATGTTTTCCCATTTTTTTCACATTTTAGGCAAATATTTGGGAAAATAGGAATATTCTCTGGCTGAGATTTCAAGGTTTTGGTGTGAAAATATTTTCCTTATTAATAGTTCAAAATTATTATATTTTGCAGGAGATACAATTTGCTAAAATGAGTCTGTGCTTTACTTAGAACTGCACAGTCTGATTTGATAGCCATGGGTCCACCTCTAGCTACGGAGTACTTGAAATATGGATGGTGTCCATGGAGATGCTGTATAAATGCGAAATAAATCTTGGATTTTGAAAACATAGTACAACAAAAAGAATTTGAAATATCCCATAATTTAAAAATATTGATTACATGTTGAAATGATAACACTTTGGATGTATTGGATTAAACCAGGTATGTTATTGAAATTGGTTTCACTTTTTTTTTTTTTTTACTTTTAAACTTGGTTACCAGAAAATTTAAAATTACACATGTAATTATCATATATTTATTTTGGAACATGCTGAGAATTAAGGTGAGAACAAGTAAATTTTGAACAATTCAGGCAATGATGAGGAAGCTTGACTTATTTGATGCTGAAGAATATTGCTATAGTATTTGAAACTACAATAACAAAAAGGGTATAGCATTGGCTCAAGAATCATAGATTGATGGAACAAAGCATCTAGCTTAGAAACCAACTCTCACATTTGTGTTCAGTAAATGTAAATGTGGTCTGAGATTACTAGGAAAATGTAAGATTGTTTAATAAACAGTCCACAACTGGTTGACTATTTGGTAAAAGATTTGAGTTTGAGCCTCATGTTAATTCAAAATAAATTCTAGATAGATTAAGGAAGTAAATGTAAGAAATGAAACTATTAAAAAGAGCCAGAACATCATCTAGTCAAATGTATATGTGATTTCAGAATTAAAGCAGTAGAAGAAATTGTAAAGGAAAAAATTGACTTGACAACAGAGAAATTGGGTTCCATTCTTTAGAAGAAATCAGATAGAATTAAAAAGTTGAACAAGTCAGGTATAAAAACAGGGAACTCGTCTCAGCTTCTCCTGACCACCTTTAATGGACATCAGAATAATGTGAATTCCAGGCATTGTTCCTGCCAGTCTTCTGTTCATTAATCAGGTTGTCAGATTTAACAAATAAAAATATGGCACTCTCAGTTAAATTCGAATTTCAGATAAACAACAAACAGTTTTTAGTGTATAAGCATGTCTCACACAGTATTTGGGACATAGTTTTACTAAAAAAAATTTGTTGTTTATCTGAAATTCGAACTTAACTAGACATCCTCTGTTTTATTTGGCAAACCTAGGTCAAGAATTTCAACCCCCAGTATGCAGAAGGAGAAGGAAGGGTCACGACATGGCTGGGCGTGGGGAAGAAAGGACCTGGGGTCCCACTGCCCTGCAGCTAGGCTTTCAATGGATTGCCCCTTTGACCTCTGCAATTCATTTCAGGCTCCTGGAAAACAGGCACCTCTGTGTGTGTGTGTGTGTGTGTGTGTGTGTGTGTGTGTGTTTCAAGATTGTATTTATTTATGTGTCAGAGAGAGAGAGAGAACACAAGCAGGGGGAGTGGCAGGCAGAAGGAGAAGCAGCCTCCCCCATGAGCAAGGAGCCCGATGGCGGAACTCGATCCCAGGACCCTGGGATCATGACCTGAGCTGAAGGCAGACGCTAAACCGACTGAGCCACCCAGGTGTCCCTCTGAGTTTTAAACCTGCCCAGGGTTTTGCAGGATCAGCTGGACGTACCTGCTGCAGGCAGTTAACAGAGTGGAGGAATCCCGCCCTAAGGCCCAGTTACCATGCCATCTTCTAAAATAAATGAATCATGTTTGCTCTAGCCCCTCCCCATCCTTTATCCTATGAGTTTATATACTCACTTTATTCCTTTACTGTCTTTTAATATGGTTTCAGGAGAGGAGAAAAGTGCATGTGGTCTATTGACTATGATTAATAGAAAGGCAGCCTTAATCAGAACACATATTTTAATTATCCAGTTAACAGATGGAGTCACTTTTGTCGAAAGAAAAATAATATGTACAAAGTGAGAGTTCTGTTGATTCCTTAGTTCCTGGCAGGCAACCAGGAAATGGGAAAATAGATATAGGTAAGAAGACAAGGTGTCACAGGACAGTTCCAGTCTATGCCTGATGTCCCAGTAGTTATGAATAGTTATCGATTGTAGTCATTAATGTCCCTTTTCTTGCCCTGAACTTTATTCTCTAACCGGTCTTGTTTGGATAGGAAATTATACCATTAAGTTAGGCCTTGGAGACAGTGCATGTGAAGTGCAGAGAATGAGCTCACCAGGTAGAAGGTGCGAAGATTGCTTCCTGGTGAAAAGACTGGCTCTAAGGAAACCCAGCCGCTGACACACACCTAAGGAGCTTCTAGTCAGTTTTGGGGGTCCAGTCCTTTATGAATAGACATCCAAGGATAACCAGAGTTAAAGAAAACCAATAACATGAAGGAGACAGGACAAACAACTGGAAAAAGAGAAATCCCAGAGAAATGCAAAAATGGAAGGCAAGAAAACATTTAAAAAAACTTACTGTCAAGGTTAAAAAAATATATTGAGGATAAAAAGCAGGAGTAGAAAACTATAAAAGAATATGAAGAAAAAGGAAAAAGTACTTGGAATTGAAAAGTGATAGCCAAAATAAAAAATTCAATAGATGGTTTGGAAGATAATATTAAGAACATTACCTATAAATAGAATAAAATGTCAAAGATATAGAAACAGGTAAGAAAAGAATAGGAAGGGGGCACCTGGGTGGCACAGTCAGTGAAGCATCCGACTCTTGGTTTCAGCTCAGGTTGTGATCTCAGGGTCATGATCTCAGGATTGTGGATGAACAACATGGGTGAGCCTCAAAACATTGTCCCAGGGGCGCCTGGCAGGCTCAGTTGGTAGAGGATGAGACTCTTGATCTCAGGGTTGTGAGTTCAAACCACACACTGGGTGTGGAGCCTACTTAAAAGGGGGGTGCCTGGGTGGCTTAGTTGGTTGAACATCTGACCCTTGGTTTCATCTCAGGTTGTGATCTTGGGGTTGTGGGATCAGGCCCCACTTTGGGCTCCGTGATTGGCTGGGAGTCTGCTTAAGACTTTCTCTCCCTCTCCCTCAATCCCTCTCTCCCCCAATCTCTCAAATAAATAAATAAATAAATAAATCTTAAAAAAAGAGAAAAGAATAGGAAGTCAGGAGATTGATCTAGATGGTATAACATCTAACTAATCATAGGCCCACAAAACAGAGGGGTGGAAATTATTACAGATATAAAAGACAGTTTTTCAGAACTGAAGACATGAGTTTCAAGATGGGAAAATCTCACCTAGCATAATGGGGGACAGTGATAGGTGAGGAGCCCATACCTAGGCATGTCAGAGTGAGATTTGAAACACTGGGGGTAGAAAGAATCCAGAATCTGATTGGCATCAAAGTTCTCAACAGTAACAGTGGCAGCTAGTAGATAATCTACTAGGAATATAACTTCCAATTTAGACCTCTGTGCTCTAATGAATTCAGTCAAGAGCAAGGGTAGAGTAGTAATACTCAGAAGTGACGGGAGCAAAAACTCACCCTTTTTCTTCTTCATCAAGTGGAGGGTATCTAATCTAGTGGACATCCAATCCAATGTAGGCCCCAGGAAGCTCCAACGTGATGGGCTGGAGATGCCATTTTGGCTGGAGCAGGAAGAAGGAGGGAACCAGAATGAAGTCTCCAGAAAAAAAAAAGGGAAATGGGGCTGGTAAATCATATGATGTGATAGGAGCAAAAAAATCATTCTTTGGTTTAGCAGTGAGTAGTGTGTTCGTGGTCAGTGTTTACAAGGAGTGACTTGGGACCTGGGCTCTTCTCTTCTGGAGGCTCCACTCCTCCCAAAGGACTACTAGAGCCCTTAGCAGGACTCACTCTATGGGCCAGTAGGGCTAGACACAGGGTAGAAGAGATGTTTTAGGGTCAGGCCACTTCTGCTCCCATTCAGTGGCCAGAATCTGGTCATATGGCCCCAACTTCACTGCAAAGGAGGCTGGGGAATGTGGTTCTCTTGAGTTCCTAGGAAGAAGAGTAGGTTTAACCAAGCCTCTAGGCACTGTCTGCATAAGAGCTATTGTGTGCTGAGCTCTCACTGTAACATATTAACTATATATTAAACCATTTACATACACCATCTCTCTAGTCCTGGGAGATGGGTTCTGAGGTCTCTCTTCCTCACCAGGAAAGTGAAGTCCAGAAACATTGCCACTTGCCAAGGTCACACACCTAGCAAGTGGGAGAATGGGGCTTGCCTATCCTCTGGCAACACTGTATTCTGAGTGGTCTGCTATTTGCATTTTAATCATTTATTTAAAAAGAAAGTGCATCGTGAGCAAATTTAGGACATGTTCAAAAATCTCTCTTGGATGAATACTCATGCTCTTTTCCATACTGTGTCTGAAGCTTGGAACAATGCATCTCTCCCTTGCAACAAACCCACTGCCAACCTTTCTGGATGAATGGAAGTTGTTGTAAGATTCCTGGTGGTAGTCTTCCAGGCCAGCAGAGAGGAAAAACTTGAATTTGTCTGAGTTACCTCAGGAATGTCAGGGACCAGGCTCTGCATGCTGTGCCATATGGAGAGTGGGCCATGGAGCATGGTCACTAGAGAGTGAGGAAGAGTGCTGACAGCCTGAAGGGAAAGTGACAAATCTCTTCTCTCTGTAACTTCATCATGAGGGCGGTGAGATGGAGCCCCTTGACAGAAAGCATTTCCACAAGATTACTTTGAATTAACTTCCCTGGGTGCAAATGTACCCATGACACTTATCTGTTATCCAGAAAAGTGATCTATAGTTCAGCTGGCTGAGTGGCTGCCTAGGTGTGAATCCTGCTTCTCATGTCCCCTGTCAATCCAGCCCAGTGATTCACAGCCCCTTTTGACGTTGGGGTAGCTCAGTGTCATTGACTTGATTTGGTGATGCATTTCCTCTCCTTTTTTTCTAAAAAAATCTGAGTGGTGAGTGTGTTCTGGAATTTCTGTAGTTGGTTGGTCTTGTTTACCAACTGCCTTTCAAGATGTTGGTCTGCCTTGAGGATCTCCCAGGGAGAGTTGGCTCCCCAGCAAGCCCACTTAAATGTTTCAGGAAGGCTCCAGCTTTGTGGCCGGGGTTGGTCCCCGAATGGCCCCACGTTGGCCCTGGATAGCCTGCAGGGCTGACCAGGGACTTGGGTTGTACCCGCCCCCCCACCCCCCCCCATGCCCACTTTCGCCAGGTAGGGAGTATCTGGTCCTGGTCCTAGAATAGGCTTGTTGGTGTTCATCCCATCACTCCACCAGTATCTCTGCTTTTGGTGGTGAGTGGCATTTGGGGCCCCTCCAGTGGGCTCCTCCCTGCTTCTTTCATTTTGGAGAGACATATCCAGTTCTGGTCTATAGAGGAGGTTTCCCTTCCTTGTATAAGAGCATCACTGTGTGGGTGGTAATTAATATAATTTTCCTTCCAATTATCCCAATATATTTAGTGTAAAGAATGAGGTGGGGAGGGAAGTTTCAGTGTGTATTCGGTTTACCAACTTGAACTGAGGGCTCACATACTTTTTAGAGAATTTCAAGATATGCATTGAAATAATTGGCAACCCCCGAGGATGCAGCAGGGTAAGATTGGAGATAATTTTGGCCCCTTACAAGCCCTTTAATAAGGTCACTTGTTCATCATGCCTCACCCACCTGTCCCTTTGTTTGTAGCTGGTGATCTTGCTGCACACTAAACCTGTGACTGGAGCTGAATCTCAGGGGATACGAGAGAACTTTGCACAGAACTTTTAACTAATGAAAATAGAGGTCAGAAGTAATTATTCCTGTATCCATTCTGTACCGAGTGAGGCTGAAGGGAGTTCACCCATTAAATTACATTTCCAGTGTTCTGTTCCAATGTATGCTCCTTTACAACTTTATTTAAAGAAAGCGTAATGTGAAAGGCTTTTAACTCTGATGGAAGAAAGACAGGAGCCTTAGTCCATAATGGTAGAATCTCTCATCACGTCGTCTGTTCTGAGAACAAAGATCTTTTTAAAACCTGGACTCAGGCAGTCCTGCGGATTATATTAATGGAACATACCTTAATAGATCCCTCCAGGGGATAATCTGAAGTATGAGTTCACTTTCTCTAAACACCTTTGATCTTAAACTTTTTATTATTTTGTTGTGTAAGTTTGCTGTGCTCTTCTTGCCTCTATTACTTTATCAGATATCTAAGTATGTTTGAAAAGTCAGAATCCCTTTAGAGATGAATGATACATGTGTGTATCTTTTACCCAATGGGGATTTTTGATCTTTGATTTTGAGTTGTATTTAGCAAGTATTTATTGAGCATCTACTATGCACCATGTACTGTTCAAGGCCCTTAGGATTCACCAGTGAACAGGAAAGAAGATCCATGCCCTGGTGGGGCTCATATTCTACTGAGGGGAAGACCAACAATAAAGATAAGCATAATAAATAAGAAAAACACAAAGTTTGTTAGTAGGTGGTAAGTGATGTGGAAAAACAAAAGTAGAGAGGTAAGGAAGAATTGGAGTCCCTGGGGATAGAGTGGCGGTGGGGATAGGAATGCATAAGGCCAGAGGTAGCACCTGTGGCGCAGCTTGTCAGCCCTTAACTTTCCAGCATGTAAAATTAGGATGTTGAGAAGTGACCTCGAAGTTTTTTGTTTTTGTTTTTTTAAACAGTGAGGTAGCTTCTAAAAAAAATTATCCTGTAAAGTTAACTAAATACGTAGGTAAAATTTAGGACCTAGTGTATTTCTTTGTAGGAAAATTAACAAATAGAGTTTAAAAATCTATTTATCTACCGTGCAAAAATATGTAGCTCATGGTGTAAGATAGCTGAAATTGGCCTAAGAAAAAAGATCTGTGTTTTTTATATGGGTTTATGTGTCAACTTGATAAGGACACTGGACTTCTGTAGACCCAGTTTCCTCATCTGTCAGATGTGAATCAGGTTTTGGAAGAGTAAATGAGGTAAAGGACATGAAAAGACTGTGAAATGCAGCTCATCATGTCCTGGAGTGAAGCCATGTGGGGACTCACAGCAGTTCATGGAAGCCTCTGGGGGAGGATTGAGTAAACTCATCAGGTTTCTGTGGTCAGGGCCTTCTGTTGTCCATTGTTCCCATATGCGCCCTCCTCCCAGGCCTGTCAGCCCCCTGAAGCTTCCCATCCAGGTTTACCTTCACACCTTCCAACCTTTGTTGAGGCTCTAAGTCAAGCAGAAGAGAGAGGTAGTGAATTCCAGTAGTTCTTGATAGTGTGTAAATGACTGATAGGCCGTAGTCCTGAGAAGGGGGACTAAGTACTAATGATTTAAAGATGGGATATGTTAATAGAAATAGATATATAATGATGGGGGGAATTACTGAGTATATTCAGTGTTTAAAATAAGCAATGCACTTGACTAAAGAATCAAAAAAGTATAAAATGGCACACAGAAAAAGTTTATTTCTTACCTCTATTTTCCATTTGCCCAGTTCCTACTTCCCAGCCAAACAGGTAATAACTGCTGTTAATTTGTCCTTCTAGATATATGCTTATGCATATATACAAGTCACCACAAATATCTACTCTTAATTTCCCTCTTTTTTACATAAACAATAGCACAGTATATATGTTGCTATAAGCCCTGCTTTTTTCCATTTAAGAATGCATTTTGTATTGCTCAGCCATCAAAAAGAATGAAATCTTGCCATTTACAACATCGTGGATGGAACTAGAGTGTATTATGCTAAGTGAAATAAGTCAGAGAAAGACAAATATCATATGATTTCACTCATGTGGAATTTAAGAAACAAAACAGATGAACATAGGGGAAGGGAAGGGAAAATAAGACAAAAACAGAGAGGGAGACAAACCATAAGAGACTCTTAATCATAGGAAACAAACTGAGGGTTGCTGGAGGGGAGGCGGGTGGGGGGGGTGGGGTAACTGGGTGATTGGCATTGAGGAGGGCACATGATGTGATGAGCACTGGGTGTTATATGCAACTGATGAGTGACAGGATTCTACCCCTGAAACTAATAATGCAGTATATGTTAACTAAATTGAATTTAAATTAAAAAAAAGAATGCGTTTTGGAAGTCTTCCCATGTTAGAGCACAAATACTTCCGCAGTTCTTTTTATAGCTGCACAGTAGGGCATTGTACGAATGGGCCATTGTACTTTTAACCAGGTCCCTTTGAGAGACCTGCCTTCTGCTGTCACCCACACGTGCTACCATGAATACCTTGCATAGACATCATTTCACATGTGGCACCTCTATTTCAGGTTAGAAGTGGATGTGTAGGGATGAAGGCTGTGTGCGTTGGTAGTGTTGATAGATTTTGCTAAATTAACCCTTAGAGAGGTTGTACCAATTTATACCCCACCGGCCATGAAGGCTATTATATGGTTCCGTGCAGTCCTGCCAGGATTGTGTGCTAGCGAGCTTTTGGACTTTTGCCCACCTGATATGTAAAAAGGGATGCAGTTTTTAGAAGGAGGGGTTTCCTGAGTCCCCTCATGCCCTCTGGACTGCCTGCTCCTCTCTGTTCTGCATCCCCCCAGAAGAGCAGGTTGCCAGCACTTCAGAACCTTACCCTTGGACCCCATAACCTGCTCTGTGCTCCATGTAGTCCTTAAATTTGTATGCAAAACTCAGACCCATTTATTTTTTACACACTGAATATTTTCCTCCTTCTGTCTAGGTGTTCTTAATTGTGGTCTTAGTTGACAATGACTCAATTCTTTCATTTTCTCTGCCATTAGCTTCTTCACTGCAGTAGATCATCATCTATGAATTAATGCCTAATTAATGAAAATTTATTTATTTATTTATGTTATTTAAAATTACTTACAAATTGTTTCATGAAAATACATTTATAAGATGTAAACTATTTTGCTCTTTTTCGTTCTTTTCTCTTTTTTTCTTCTTCTTTTTTTTTTTTTTTTTGCATTGTAGGTTCTTAGGCATTGTATTTGTTACAAAATGGAGTGAGGTGCATAATGAAGCAAAGGCACCATCGAAGCCAGGTGAATTTATTCAGCTAGAAAGACCGCAGCAAACACTACAGAAATCTTGGTTCCCTTCACTTCTGTCTTGCCAAGGCATCGCCCAGACTCTTGGAGGAATCTTACACTTAAGACTCAGGGAATAGGAAAACCCCCTCGCCAACAGTGCCTAGATACGCCAGCTTAGAGCTGGAAGTGTGTGCTCTGTGCTCAGACAGGTTTGGGGGCGAGGGAGGGCTCAGCCTCTGGCTCCAGGCTTCAGTGTCCTCATCTGTGAAATGGGGATGATGATAGTACCTTCCTCAGGGGATGTTCTCCTTGGATAAATGAGATGCTGAGTGATGCCGTTAGAGCCGGGCCTGGGAGCAGGAGGCACCTCCGGGCCTCCTTATCACCCCTCCTTGTAAAGTTGCCACTTGCATCTCCATGGTTTCCCACGAACAGTCTTTATTTTTTTATTTTTTTAAATATTTATTTATTTATTTGACAGAGAGAGAGACAGCGAGAGCAGGAACACAAGCAGGGGGAGTGGGAGAGGGAGAAGCAGGCTTCCCACCAAGCAGGGAGCCCGATGCGGGGCTCGATCCCAGGACCCTGGGATCATGACCTGAGCCGAAGGCAGACGCTTAACGACCGAGCCCCGCCAGGCGCCCCCACGAACAGTCTTTAATCTGTGCATATAATGTGGACATCGTTGCTCTAGGGTCAGAATATCCACTGTCAGGTGCTCCTTGTGAAGTCTCCTCAGTGGCTGGGAAGAGGGCCCAGAGCTAGCAAATGCATCTGCACATGGTTCTTGGTGGCTGAAACTGGGTCACATTTCCTTCCTTTAGGAAAATATTCAGGCCATTTGCTTCCTGAAAACCGTATTTTTCACCCTTTTGAAAGGTTGTTAATGGGATTGTTTCAATAGAAATAATAAAACCTCTTTTCTTCCGGCCCTCTCTGGCTGTATTAATTAGTATATTTCTATAATGTTAATGTAGCTATTTACCTGGGTTTGGGCCATTAAAGCGCCAATCCCACCCTCCCCCCAGGGAACATCAATAACACAGGAACAATTGCTCCCTTGGTCTTTTTCCTGGGTCACAGTCTATTGTTCCTTTAATGGACGTCTCCGTCGGAGTCTGCTTGTGGAAGATAACAGCATTCCTCTCTCCTCCGTGGTGCTTGCCTCAAGGATGGTTCCTGTCCTTGCACTGCTCAGATGATGCAGACTGAGTTAAGGAATTCCTGGAGACAGGACGCTAAATCTATGGGGTGGTTTGCTACCGTCAAGTGGCCAAGTGCAGGGATTGGATGTGGAACACCATTGGCGACAGAGTCAAATAGCATACCGTTGTCAGGTTTTCCTCTAATAATGGGGAAAGATAGATAGGGGAGCATATGTTAATGGCAGAAGACATTAGGATAGAAGTAATAATGGAATCCATGGGGATATTTATTTATCTTGGTGTCCTACTTGGATGGGGTGGGAGAGGACTGGGGGGAACCTTAAGCCTTTGATACCTCTGGCCTTGAGTCCCCCTCCGGCACCTGCTGTTGACAGAGCCCATTCAGTAGCAGAGTGCCAGAAGAAGAGGGGGCCCCAAGAATCAGATGAGTGGCTGGTCCACCCGCTGGGTCAACCCTTCCTTGCTCTGAGCCTTGGCATTTTAAATGGAAATACTGAGATAAAGGCATATGCTGAGATCCCTTGGAGGTCAAGCCTGTTGGAATGGTGCCTCGGAGCATCTCGTGATGTCTCATAAAGACTTGAGAGGCCTCTGGCAGGGAGGAAACTGGCATTTAATAAATCTCATGGGGACATTCTCATATTCCAGAAGACTCTGGCTGAGTTAATCAATTCGTTAGACCCATCGTTTACCATGCTTAAAGCATCCAGCATTAACATTTTGTCTCTTGCAAGTATTTCCAAGTGCCACAATGTTAATATTTTCTATACCTTTCTTTTGATTGGTAAACACACAGTGGAGCTCTAAAATTCATCTTGAAGTCACAGCCATCAAGAGAGACAAGTGGGAGGTCCACCCTCTCTGATCTATCAGCCGCACAAGCTGGAGCCAAAGGGTAGGACCTGGTGAGTACCCAGTGGGCTGTCACTAAAGGCGGATTGGAGAAGTGAATGGGTCTTACCTGCTGTGGCCCTTGTCATTGATGGCCAGTGCTTTCTGCTCTAGGTCTTATGTAGAACTACACAAGGTGCCTGTAGCAGAGCTTTAAGGGGCTGGGGTTGGTGCTCCTGTTCTAAACAGTTCACAGTTAGAGCCGCGTAGCATCCTCGGGCATGAGACGGCCATCCCAGCATAGTCAGAAAGAAGCACCTCTGATCTGTGTCCCGTGCCAGTGTCTAGAGATGACAATTCCAGCCAAAATGGCAACACTAGTGTTTTGATGTCTTGTAATACCTAACTACTAGTAAAAATGGTGAGAATTGGTCACCACGGTTTTTATCATTTGGGGCTCAGATGCTGACACGAACAAGGGCTGGAGTGCAGGACACAGACCCTCTGTCCTTTGGCTGCAGTCTTCTCACAAGCCTGGTGGGAGCAGGCAGTCCTACAGAAAGCACAGTGCCCTGGAGGAGGGATCCTCAGAAGTGACATCTGCCAGGCATCCGTCAGCGGGGATGTGGCTGCGACCTCATCCCACCCTCTCAGGTCCCCTCCCATGCACGCTGCATCCTCCCTGTCCTCTCTCTCAGCTGATGTCAGCTCCTCAGAGTAGCCACGGGACCCGGAGGCCCTGGGTTGATGCGCGAGCGAAAGGTTCTGCCCCACTTCATCTCCCTTCAAATATTCTTATGTACATGTAGACTTGACCTTTTGATTTGAGAAAGCAAGATTTATCTTTTCTTTGTTTGGTGGGTTTGCCATGCCTTCCTGGGGGTAGATAGACTTCTCTCTTTACCAAGTGAGTAAAGCTCATGAGGGTGGGAGGTGGGACTAGACATTCTTTACTGTCACTCAGGCTTTCACAAGTAATTTCCAAACTCAGGTCCATAGCCCAGTGCCTATGGCTATGAAATTTATTTCCTCTGGTCTCAAAGAACCAAAAAGAAATAAGAATAGTGGAGGGGGGTAGGGTGTTCATACATGTAAACATGTCCCATTCAAAGGCTAAGCTTATTTATTCTGAGCTTGCTCTTTCTTTTTTAAATTTTTTATTGTTATGTTAATCACCATACATTACATCATTAGTTTTTGATGTAGTGTTCCATGATTCATTGTTTGTGCATAACACCCAGTGCTCCATGCAGAATGTGCCGTCTTTAATACCCATCACCAGGCTAACCCATCCTCCCATCCCCCTCCCCTCTAGAACCCTCAGTTTGTTTTTCAGAGTCCATCGTGTCTCATGGTTCGTCTCCCCCTCCGATTTCCCCCCCTTCATTCTTCCCCTCCTGCTGTCTTCTTCTTTTTTTTTCTTAACATATATTGCATTATTTGTTTCAAAGGTGCAGATCTGTGATTCAACAGTCTTGCACAATTCACAGCGCTCACCATAGCACATACCCTCCCCAATGTCTATCACCCAGCCACCCCATCCCTCCCACCCCACCCCATCCCACACTCCAGCAACCCTCAGTTTGTTTCCTGAGATTAAGAATTCCTCATATCAGTGAGGTCATATGATACATGTCTTTCTCTGATTGACTTATTTCCTGAGCTTGCTCTTTCTGATTTAAAATATCCTTAAAGAAATGATCATAATAATAAGTGGTATAGTTGTGTGTGTGTGTGTGTGTGCGCACATCCCCTCTTTAATTTCCTTACTTTGTTAAGTAAAGTCTCAATAGTCCTGTGCTGGGCCACCAAATTAGGTGGTCCTCAGCTTTTTGGGTTGTGGACCCCTTTGAGAGCTGTACCTCTATTCCTCTCTGTTTTATATTCACTTTCCCACTTTTAGTTTCTAGGAGGTGGGGGGAGCACACAATTTAAGAAACCTGTCACCTACCCTTTGCAGAAGGTATTTTACAACTGAGGAGGCAGAGGCCTTGAAAGATGGGATCTTTGTATTCCAAATTTACAGGATTTTTAGTATGGATCTTCTTGCAATAAAACATTGCTTCACATTTTAATGATTTTTAAAAATTCATGTTTTCATGATGTTTAAGTATTCCAAATATAGATGTATTTCATATAATAATAAACAAAAGCTAATATTTGTTGAATTGTTGAAACGTCCCGTTTTCCTTTGAAGTTTGCATGGATACGTTGCTACCCCGTTGTCGTCCCCCAGGTGGATGGGGGTTGGCTTTGAGTACCCCAGTGCCACCCCTGCAATCGAGCTTCTGGATTAATATCAACATTTTAAACTAATTAGGTAAGGAAAAAGCGTTTCAAAGAAAACATAATGGCTTTTGCACTCCAGCTGGAAGGCAGCACCGTATAATTGTCTGGTTAGAAAAGCTTTTTAATATTAGTGATTTAACTGAGCACATTTGAAGGAAGCCCAGGAATAATGTATTAACTATTTTATTTTCGTCAAAAATGAGCCCAGGTGGAAGACAGCAGTACCCAGGCAGGACTTGAAATCATCCTCGTGGTGTGAAATGGAGAAACCATTCATTTAGCTTTGATTATTTGGAGCACCTGCCCTGTGGACCTGGAGGGTGCTGCAAGATCAAGCTGGGCAAGGTCCCCTGGTTTCCTGGAGCTTCTGTTTGGTGGAGGGAGACAAACAAGAACAAAGTAGAACAAGATGAGTAATTCCAGGTAGGGACAAGTGCCAAAAAGGAGGGAAGATAATAGCTCTGATGTTGAGTAGGGGTTGGGGAAGGCCTTTCCAAGGATATCCTGTCTGGGCTGAGAGAAGGGGGAGCCCGCCCTGCCAGGGAGTAAGAGGAAGCAGACTGGTTGGAGTGGGTGGGTGAGGTGAGGGGAGAGCACAGCCCTGGGGTCTGAGAGGGAGGCAGGGTTGTATTTCTGGTGTGATGGGGAAGCAGCCAGAGGACTTTTTAGCAGGACAGTGACTAAGAGGGCAAGCAGGGTCTCTGGGCACAGGGAGCCTGGCTCCTGAGTCTCCCCTACCCCCTCATACGGACAGCCTCAGTCAATGGTGGGGTTCCTTCCCCTGGCTCTACCCTGGGCTAGGGAATTAATGGACACTGAAGTAGGTTGAGTAATGGACACCAAAGATACCAGTTCTTAATCCCTGGAATTTGTAAATGTCACCTTATTTAGAAAAAGGGTCTTTGCAGGTGTCCTTAAGGATTTTGAGATGAGGAGATTACCCTGGATAATTCAAGTGGGCCCTAACTGCCATCACAAGTGTCCTTATGAAAGAGAGGCAAAGGGAGATACAGACACCCCAAGGAGGGGAGGAGGTGAAGACAGCCAAGAAATACCAATAGCCACCGGATGCTGGAGGAGGCAAGGAATGGATTCTCCTTGAGAGCCTTTGGAGGGAATGTGGCCCTACTGACATCTTGATTTCAGGCTTCTGGCCTCCAGAACTATGAGAAATAAGTGTCTTGTTTCGAGCCACCAGCTGGGGTAACTTGTTACGGCAGCCCCAGTGAACTAACATAGGCTCCAGGGAGAAATGGGGGCATGGAGGTGTGTGTCATCTCCTCTCTTCTTTGGAACTCTCAACACTGCAGCATGGTGGGTGGGGATGGAAGGGGAAGAAGGGTTGAGGGCCATGAGAGACCACCCTCCCACTTTGTTGGACTGTCACCTCATATCTGCTCTCTTTATGTTCCAGCCAAGCTCAGTGTATAGCAGGGGTCTCCCACTTTCATACACCAAGGATCAGACTGGCCATACCTTGGTGATGAGGGCAGTGGGTAGGGGAACTTAGCTGCCTGGGCTGGCACATGCCCTGGGCAGCTGCGTCTCCCCTCAGCTGATGTGTTGCCCCATGGGATATGGGGCCAGTGGGGTCAGATGTCCTGGTTTTCTCAGACAAGCCTGAAAAAAAATTGATTTTTTTTTTAAATATGAAATTTCCTGCTGTTGAAAGTTGGTTTTTACTTGCAGGTCTGATTTGACCCTGGGGTGAGGTGAAAGGCTCTATTTTGTGACTTCTGTCTTATAGTTTGTATAGTTCTGCCTTATAGTTTGTATAGTTGTATGTCCCCAGTGTTAGCATATGAATTTCCACCTGCATTTTTATGAGTCTGGGGTTTTAGTCAGCGTAATAGTTTCTTACTGCTGCTGTAACAAATAACCACAAACCTAGTTGCTTAAAACAATACAGATTTTGTATTTTACAGTTATAGACGTCAGAAGTCAAGAATAGATGTTATGGGGCTCAAATCAAGGTGTTTGCAGAGCTATGCTCCTGCTGGAGGCTCTAGGGAGAATCTGTTCCTTGCCTTTTCCAGCTCCCAGAGGTCATCCTTGGCTCATGATTCCCTTCCATGGCACACTCCGACCTCTGTCATATCTCCTTCTCTGTCATCTCTCTTTCTCCCCTTAAGGACCCTTGTGACTACATAATCCAGGATAATCTTCCCATCCCAATATCCTTAACTTAATTATATCTGCAGAGTCTCTTTTGCCATGTGAGGTAACAAATTTACAGGTTCTGGGATTAGGATGTGGACATTTTGAGGGCCATTATAATGCCTTCCATAGCCAGTCAATAACCAGTACTTAGATGTAGATCTCCACGCCCTGCATATGAAAGACCCTCGTGACTGCCTTGTCTCCTTCTTACCCATCCCAATTTGTGCTGGAGCTGGCTGATACCAGTTCTCAAGAGCCCATTGTGCTTGTTGGTTCCCAATTTCATGTTCAGTGACTTCATGTTGGTAGCTTAAAGTTGGCCAGGGTAGAGTATTTAAACCGTGGATATCGGCAAATGTTACAATTCAGGGCTTTCCACCCTGCCTCCTTCCATTCTTTGTCCTGGAGAGCTGGATGTTAAACATTTATCACACCGTTGACTTCCACCTACTCCATTTGGTCTAAGATTCCTGTTTTCTGGGACACCCTCCCCATTTTTCTATGGATTATTATACGTTTAGGGCGATGGACATGGATGCCTCAGAAGCATTACGGGGATCTTGGTATCAAGACCGTTATTGACACCTGTTTGAACTCTATAGCTATAGTTTGGGTAATAAACCATGTGCCCTTTGGGCTTTCCTTTCTGGAGGGTTTATGCTCATTCCTAGCTGGCATTACAATCCTTCTTTCTTCACAGAAAAGAAACATTAAATATTTGCTATCTTTAAATAAATGACCTCCTCCCTTCATAAGCATTTTGGACCTATTTCCTGTGTGTCCCAATGTTAAGGGACTGTCAGTATCCCTACCAGTGTTTTGACTTTGATAGATGGATGCAGTTCTGCTGAAAATTTGGTGATTATGCTCCTTAGTCATCCACAGAGCCTGGTAGAATAGGGCACATTTTGAAGCATGCTGACAGGTGGGGGCAATTAATTAAGGATTCTTCTTAATAAAACTATCTCTCCTTACTGAAGATTCTTGTAAATATTCTAACAAAATCTCAAGCTTATTTTGCACTTGGCATTTTATCATGCTAACTGTGCCTTTTGAGTCTAAAATTGTATTTGCTATTCTCATTTCTAATGGGATTTCAAGCAGCTTTTTTTTTTTTTTAAAGATTTTATTTACTTGTGAGAGAGAGAGAGAATGAGCGAGAGAGAGAGAGCGCGCACATGAGAGGGGGGAGGGTCAGAAGGAGAAGCAGACTCCCTGCTAAGCAGGGAGCCTGATGCGGGACTCGATCCCGGGACTCCAGGATCATGACCTGAGCCGAAGGCAGTCGCTTAACCAACTGAGCCACCCAGGTGCCCCTCAAGCAACTTTTTGATCAAGAACTTTCATACAATGGTCTATCTAAAATATTACAAAATTACAGTTTTCCCCTTTTATGTCAGTATTTGGTTAATTGTTTCTTGGTGACTGCTATGAAGACTTCTTCCATCTTTGTTTTCGATCAGTGCTCTGATAGGACCAGTATTTTTGTTGCACAGATGGCTAGCATGTTTGGGACACAATTGCTCTTATCAGTTAGGTTCTTAGGAAAGTCTCATTAATTAGGGGTGTGATTATTATCTAATATTCCCTTTTTAGATGAGGTTTCTTAAGAAGTTTTATAAAAATGAAGATTGACCAAAATATTGCTAAATTTACAAAAGCTCTGATACACAGGTAGCCTAAAAGAATGGCAGCTTAGATGATTAGCTTAGAAAATCAAGCCATCTGACGATGGGACAACTGAGTCCAAAAGAGCTCTTTCATTGGATGACAAGGCTGAGGGCCCAGGTGTGTGGACTTCTACTTCTTGTTTTTCCTTCTGTATACGTGGCCTCTTCCTGGCTGAGTGGGTTGGAGGCTCAGCAAGTCCACACATACCAGCCTTGCTTATAAGAGACTTTAGTAAGAGTGGACACAGCAGAAGATGGAGGTGAGGAAGAGTTTGCCTTTCAGCTAGATAACATTTATCCATCTCCTCCATGCTAGGCATCAGGTGAAGCACTTTAAGTACATTTCTGCATTTCATTCTACACTCCCCTGGAAAGTCTTCTTTAATTCATCTTGCCAATATTAGTAGTGTCAATCAAGAAAAAGAGGCTAGAAAGCAACCAAAGAGTTTATTTGGGGTCTTAAGGATTGTAGTCAGGGAGACCCAGAGCTGACCTGCTCCAAATGGGGAGTGCAGGCTTATAAAGGCAAAAACTGCACAGTTACATAAGTTGTTCTGAAAGGATTATTGTTGGCGCCGGCAGAGTTTAAAGTGACTATCTAATACATGATTGGTTATTTAGCTATCAAGTGTTATATCATCTCCATATCAGTCCAAAGTGGAAGGATATGTTTCAGTTGCAATTGAAAAGCTGCAAATGACAAAAGTTAGTTTACTGTTCTGAGAATTACTTCCTCAGTGTCCTTTGGACTCTGTTTTGAGTGACTCTAAGCAATGCTTACTTCATTTTGAATCTTCTTTCATAGCATCTATCATATGGCAGGCATTCTGCTGGGTGCTGGGGATATTGAGATAAAAATCAATGAATCCCTGCCCTCCTCTGGCACACAGTCTAGAATATTAAAATGCTGGAGCTGAAGGATGCCTGGGTGGCTCAGTTGGTTAAGCGTCTGCCTTTGGCTCAGGTCGTGATCCCGGGGTCCTGGGATCGAGCCCCACCTTGGGCTCCCTGCTCAGCAGGGAGCCTGCTTCTCTCTCTCCCTCTGCTGCTCCCCTTGTGCTCTCTCTCTTTTTCTCTGTCAACTAAATAAAATCTTTAAAAAAAAAAAAAAAATAAAATGTTAGAGATGAGATGTTAGGATCTTGGGAATGGTACAGTGGTGAATAAAAACTCCATTAATGATTTAGTTTCCATTTTGGGGTAAAAGCAGAATTTTTTATGACTAGATTATTCTCCTGTATGTATTTAAAGTTGATAGATTCAATCTCTTTCACAATTGAGTATTTTCACATGGTACCATTGTAATTTTGAGCTTCTAACTTGGTAGTCTAGTTTCAGTAAGAGTTATTTGGGTTTGTTTGAAATGTGAAAATGTATACTTCTATGAGAGTTAATCTAAATCAAAATCCACTAAAATATGGTTAATTATTAAACTGATGTATTACAGACTAGTTTTTGTATTTATGGGTTTTTTCCCAGCAAGATTTTTTTTTTTTTTAAGATTTTATTTATTTGAGAGAGAGAGTTAGCGAGAGAGAATAGGAGCAAAGCGGGGTGATGGGGAGGGGGGAGAGGGAGAAGCAGGCTCTCCACTGAGCAGGGAGCCTGATGTGGGGCTCGATCCCAGGACCCTGGGATCATGACCTGAGCCAAAGGCAGATGCTTAACGACGGAGCCACCCAGGCGCCCCGCCCAGCAAGATTTTTGTAAAGCTATACTATTGACATATTCAGCAGTTTATAATTCTAGAAGAAAATATTTTCTTATTAATTGATTCATTTACTCACTCGTCCATGCATTTTGTAATTCCTAGAGCAGCCATGTAAACTTTCACAGTCCACTTAGAGTGACTATTATATTATTTCATGTAAAATGTAGAAAACTTGCAATTGTGTCAGGCCCTCTACCTCCTGATCTTTATAGTTGTTTTATGTATTACATTTACATGCATTGAAAACCCCAACTGGCAATGTTATCATTTTTGCTTCAGTCAAACATATTTTAGAGTACTTAAGAGTAGAAAAGGCAGTCTACTACATTTGAGCAGGGTTTTTTAAAACCATTTCTGTTGCTCTTCCATCATGCCTAAAGATCCATGTTTTTCTCTATTAACATTTACCTTTGGCTTGAAGGACTTTCTTTAGCATTTCTTGTAGAGAAGATCTACCAGTGACACATTCTCTCAGTTCCCCTTCATCTGCCAATGTCTTAATTTTGCTTTTATCCATGAAGGATGTTTCAGTGGACATAGAATTCTGGGGTGACAGTTCTTTTCTTTCAGTGTTTGAAAGATGTTGTTCCACTGTCTTTTGGGCACCATAATTTCTAATGAGAAAGTCATTGGATATGATGGAAAATTTGTGGTGATTCCCATCATTGTTTCCTTGTATGTAGTGGGTCATTTTTCTCCAGCTGCTTTTGAGAGTTTTCTCTTTTTGTTCTCAGCCATTTGATTATGCTGTGTCCAGGTGTGGTTTTCTTTGAGTTCATCCTGTTTCTGAATCACTGGGATTCATGAATCTATAAGTTTGTTTTTGAACAAATTTGGCAGTTATTTTTTTCAACATATTTTCATGTCCAGATCGCCTTCTCCCAGCTTGTTGGGACTCCACTGTCCTTTGGATATTGTCTTCATGGTTCCTGAAGCTCTGTTTATTTTTCTTAATCTTTCTATTTCAGAGTAAATAATTTTTCTCTTTTTCTTTTCATGTTTGCTTATTCTTCCCTCTGCCATCTCCATCCAGTGACTTTTCATTTAAGATATTACCTTTCTAAGTTTCTAAATTTTCATTTGGTTCTTTATTGTTCTGTTGGGTGTTCTCATTTTTTTTTTTCATGTATTTCAACTGTTTTCCTTCACCTCATGAACTGTAGTTTTAGTAGCTCTTCGAAAGTCTCTGATAGTTCCCACATCTGAAGCATCTTGGGGTCAGCATCTGTTGACTGTATTTTTCCTCAAGTCATTTTGGGTTGTATCTTGGACATTCTGAATGTTATATTGTATAAACTCTAGATCTAGTTAGAATCTTAGGGAAATGTTGATTTTTTGGTTGTTTTATCAGGCAAGCAATCTAATTAGGTTCAGAATGTCAGTTCTGTCTCAGCTTCAGCAGATGGTGGTTCGAATCTCAGTCCAGCCTTCTCAGCGGTATGCTGATTTGGATCTGTCCTTCACATGCATAGTTTAGGGGTCATTCTGAAGCTCATATGGGTTGCTCAAATCTCCATTAAGTTCTCTCAGCCTTTGCTACATGGGTTTGAGTCTATCCTATACATCCATTACTCAAGGTGGAGTTTTATAAGAGGAAAAAGCAAAACCAAACAGTTCAGCTATTGCCCAGGACTCTTTTGGTCACCTCTCCTACTTTCTTTCACCAGTCTTAAAAGAAGTGGTTTTTCTGAGGCAGCAAAGTGTGGATAAAGTGGAACTGACTTGCATGCTCTTGGTTCAACTTTGTTCCAGGAACTCTTTGTGCCTCTTCTTTTATTTTGATTTAAAATTTATGTGATTTGGAGGTTATCATGTGACCTTTGCCAAGACTGAATTTCTGCCTATAGCTCAGATACCAGTTATCATAGAATAATGCACTTTCAGAACTTCCAGGGCACAAAGGGATTTGGTTCATTCTCCTGATTTTATAGTTCAAAAAATGGAGACCTGTTCAGAGGTCTACATTTTGAGCCTTAACAGATCTGCAGTTTAGTTTC
This sequence comes from Phoca vitulina, assembly GCF_004348235.1. Taxonomy (NCBI): domain Eukaryota; kingdom Metazoa; phylum Chordata; class Mammalia; order Carnivora; family Phocidae; genus Phoca; species Phoca vitulina. The sequence goes on from NW_022589716.1 coordinate 11,627,884, forward strand.
CTTAGTAAGATGGGGGAGCAGAAGCCTGGATTTAAAACCTAGCTCTGCCACTTAACTGGGTGTGATTTTATGGAGAGATCTGACCTCTTTGAGGTGCAATGGGGATAATACTTGCCTTACACTGAGAATTAGACATAATGTACATCAATCACCTAGCTCAGGGAACCACTAAATGATGTTAAAGAGATTGAACAAATATTTATTGACTCTGACCAGATTCTTTGGTGGAAACATGGGCCCTGTCTTTGAGGAGGTGGCCACAGTGTAGCAGTGATCTCTTTAGGAAGTTCATAAGGATTTGAGTCTTATTTCAAGTCCTTTTATTTCACACATGGAATTCAGACCTTGAAGTCAGAACCCTGAGAACATGGACCTGTGATCTATTTTACCTGCAATTTTATTCTGTCCCCTTTATTGCTCACAGTGGGTCCCTACCAATTTTACTAAGGTGTTCACTGAGGTGACCAGACAATATCCTCATAATCTGAATTGAGAGATGGCAGAATCACTGTTGCCTATATTGTTGTGAAAAGAGTTTAAGTTTTCAGTTTGGGTTTTCACATATGGGTTTCAGATATGCCAGAAGTGTATTGATTCGGTGACATGGTACTTGGTTGCTCTTCTCTCCACGAGGAGCTTGCTTTTTTGTTTGTTTTTATAGAAGACCTTGAGATCTTTCTAAAGGCCACTTGCACCTGAAAATTTGTATGTCTTGGGCACCTCTCAGCCCATGCATTACTCCCACTGTGCCAGACCTTTCTTTGTGCTATGTTGAGACATCAGGAATGAATCAGACATTTCTTGAACTGGCAATGCTGCTGTGTCCAGTCTGGGGAGAATTGATTCTCTTTCTTGTTTGGGCCTTTTGTTCCATAACAGATGATTCTATTTTACCTGATCTTTGTAAGGCCTGAAGGGCTAGTGATTTTTAGGATTTGGAAGTTATTGATAAGTTAAGGAAATCTGAAGTCAATGGAATTTGCTAGATTCATTTCTGCTTTTTCTCTTCTTATGCTGTTTTGCTCACATGGCAGGTACCCAGTTATAAAAATGCCAGTTTTCCTCCTGAGTATCAGGTTGCCTTGGCAAGCTTTTCATGTAATGCAACAAATTTACTGTTCTGGGATCCATTTTATTATATCTTGTTCAGAGTGCTTGTTTCAGTAGAGAGGGAAATTTTAATCATTTGGATGGCTGCAGATTACAGGCATCTCCCTTCCCTCCTTATCTTGATATAACTTCTTGTCATCTGTTCTTTGCCACTTCAACATAGATGCTTCTAAATAACCCAGGGTAGAAGGAGCACCAATTATGGCAAAATGTTATGCAAGCTGGAAGCTTTGTCAAAGGTAAGTTTAATTTTAAGCAGAAAAAAAATTTTTTTTAAAGGAAATAAAGAAAAAAGAAAAAAAATCAGGCCTACTAACAGGGCTGACTGTAAGATGGCTTAATTGCTTCTTTTGCCTTGTGGTTTAAAGTATTTTTAACCTGTTAGTGATCCAGTTTCTGGCCTTAAAAACAGACATGAATTTAAAAGATAGTATAGTTTTATTGTAGAGAAATGATGCCAGATTTCATTTTTTCCCCTCCATTCCTGCCAGTGGAATATTTCTTGGCCCCTTCTTTGGGCTCCCCAAAAGATGAAGATCTAAGAGTCTGTGAAGTCCTCCTTTCTGACTGCCATGGACTTAATTTTGTGTCCCCCTCCCCTACCCCAAATTCATTTGCCATACCCCCCCAATGTGATAGTATTTGGGGCCTTTGGGAGGTATTAGGTTTAGTTGAGGACATGGGGGTGGAATCCTGGTAAAAAGGAACCAGGGAGCTAGCTCACTCTCGGCAGTGTGAGGAAATGGAAAGATGGCGCCCATCTGCAAATTAGGAAGAGAGATCTTGCCAGGCACTGAATGTACTGGCACTTTGATCTTGGACTCGTCAGGCTCCAGGACTGTGAGAAATAAATATCTGTGGTTTAAGCCACCCAGTTTATGGTGGATTTTGCGATAGCAGCCCAAACTGACTGAGACACTGACAAACCTTACTTATGTTCAAGAAAACGTTTCCCAGTTCTCACAAGAATTAACTAAGCCAATACATGTTTAAATTGGCAAATTGTGAGGGTCATTAATTTCTGAAAAGGCATAATAATTTTTGTAGGTAATTTTTGAAGAGTATATCCTATGATCTATGAATGAAAAACTCATCTTAGCATGTAAATCGTTTCTGAGCCACAGCTAGACACAGGAGATTCTAAAGGCAAACTCTGCCGGACTCTGTGGGAGACAGGTTGCAAATGTTGAGCTTCATTAAGCATGTTATACTTACAGCTCAAGAAATGCAATAAATTTGTATGAGAGATTATTCAGGCCGCATGTCACCTCCATAGTCTTATAAAATTCCTTCTATCTTGCCAAAGAATCTAGATTTGACATTTTTATTTCAACAATATTTTATACAGATAGATGTAGATAAATCTCTTTGCAAAAGGAAGAATTATAAATGCTAATTCATTCAACTGAGCTGTAAACATTTTCTCTGCTGCTTAATAGGACAAAATACATAAAGATTAATTAAATGATCTCAAATTTCCAAGCTTCTTTTTAATTGCATAAATTGAGTCTGTTGCCAAAAGATATCCAGCTCTGGTAAACATGATAGATGGTGATGGGGACGCATGGTGACTTGGATAGACTCCACTTCTGCATTCTGCCTGAGTATGTTAGCCACAGGTTGCATTTTACAAAAAAAATATCCACCCCAACAATGAATAAGCCAGGGGTCAGTGGTCAGTGGTTTCATGTGATGTCTTTAGAGTGTCACTACATTGAAATGACAAGGGGGAATGCTCACTGGTCAGGGGCTTGGGTCTCTAGGAAATGGGTGGCTCCAGTGTTTCAGCTGCCAAATATCTGGGTGTTCATAAGGGTTTCTGTTTGTTGAAATGCAGTACTTGGTTGAGTGGAAGAGGCCTTAAGTCAGAATTAAAAAGCCTACCTCTGGTCCTTGCTCTGATAGGTAACCACATGGAACCATAGACCCACCGTCTGTAAGGTAGGGGACTATGTTACTTGTTTCTACCTTTCTGGATAAAGGTAAGGAGCCCTCTGAAGTGATGATTGTCAGAACTCCTCTAAAAATCTAACACAGTGTATTAGTTAATATGTTGGTGAGCATCTGCTAGCGAAGCAGACCTTGTACTGGGCTTGCCTTGTTGCACATAAATGTAACAAATAAAGTAGCTGTGTTGTAAGAATTCTTTTAGATGCTGTTAGAATACTGTCTTGGAGCTGGAAGGGATTTTTGTCCAGTTTGTTCACCCATATATTTCCAGTGTGTAATAAACTATCTGGCGTATACTAGTGGTTCCGTAAAATGTGTTGAGTTAATGAGTGAATGAATGAATGGTTTCCACATGCATTATAGTTAATAGTACATGGTTTTGTCAAGGGCAAGGCTATAGGTTTCGTGGTTATAAAGATGTATTTGTTATATTTCATTCCTTGGAGACAGGCAGCTGCTTAATGTCAAGCAGCTGTCTGATAAATGAAAGGGGTAGTCCTGAGCTGGGGTGGGAGGAGAGATCACATGAACTCAGGTAGCAGGGTCAAAGCTGTTGCACTGGATGGGACCCCTTGTCCTTTGGCACACCTGGGGTTCCTTGTTCCCCCGTGGCATGGCATGACAGCTCCAAGTCTTGGGTCCACTGCCTTGTTATCCAAGCATAGCACAGGCATGTTTGCAGGAGTGGTCTCCTCTGTGCTGTGGTGGAGGTGGCCTCAGCTTTGTAAATACATATATACATGTATACATGTATATACAACACATGTATGGGGGGGGTGTGTGTGTGTGTGTCTGACATGAAGAGCTCAGCTACAGAGTCAAAGAATTCGGGGGTTCCAAATCTGGATCATTTATTTGCTGGTTTCCTGCTCTTGGAATAGTAACTGAGCCTCTTGGAGCTTGGGGTTTTCGGCTACAGGGAGCTGATCATAGCACCTGGCTCCCAGGATTACTGCGAGCATGAAATGAGTTCATGCAAAGAAGCGTTTAGCAAACTGAGTGGTAGTATATATAAGAGTATGTTAGTTGTCACTGTTCTCATGTCAGTACCATTTATGGTAGGATTACTAGGAGCTGGGTCCTGGGCATAGAATCGTGCACACATAATCTTTTTTAATTTTTTTAGCGATACCATGAGGCGAGTGTTTAAGCCCAGGAGGAAATGTGTCACAAATGGTGAACTTAATGAGGATTTTTGTTCTTGGTTTTGGCCAAAAGGGCTTCCTTTCTAGAAATATATTCAGGCAATCTCTGACCCTCACCCCCACACTGAACATATTGCCCAACCCTGCCCTGCGTTCAAGGTCTGTTCCTTTCACGTCAGTGTTTTGAATTTTTCCCTGTGTGGCTCTTCGTAAATCTTTTCCTAATACTGAATAGCTTATTCTTTGAAATGCAGATGTAGGCAGGTGTTCAGGAAGGTTCTCTGATGAAGCATCGGGATAGAGACTGGGCATCCTTCCTCATTGGCTCTGCTGCCCCGCATCCCTGTGGAATATCAGCTCTGAGAACAGGGCCTTAGTCTGTTAGCATTCACCCTTATATATCTCAGGTCCCAGGGCCTGGGCCAGCCTGGCACAGTGTGGAATGGATGAATGATAGATGGAGCCATTAACTGGGGCCACAGAACAATCATTTATAGGCTGTGGACAGTACATGAGAGGTTACCCGTGAGACAAGGGTGAGCCCCACACAGAGGGTAGGGAAAGGCAGTGCAGGCCACAGGATCAACTTATCCATAGGCACAGAGCCTGGAGACACCGTAGGTGCATGTGTCCTGAGTGCATGTTTTTAAAGAGGCTGCCTTGCCTTTTTGGCCTCTGTGGCCTTCTGCACCTTTAGAAACACATGAAATGATACGGTGCTGCTTAAGAAGGACAATGGCTCTTTGTGCTCCGTTTTCTGAAGGAGTGTGGGCATGTTCATTCTTTGGGACAAAATTCTCATCGCATTGAGAAAATGAAAAATCTGAACCTGGCAGGCTACTTGGCAATCTAATCTAAGGAGGGGATCTGGATGCCTTCTCAGCTCAAAGGGCAGTAGGGAGTCATTTGGCATGGAGGATTTAAGTTCTCTGATTATCAGACAGTTTGTTTTCAGTTGTCTTGTATGGCTGCATAGACAGGGATTGATTCTGTTTAGAAGATTAAGGATGGGCTAGTGATAAAAGGAAAACTGAGCAGGTTTTCATGAACATTAAAAAAAAAAATACTTTCCCAGATCTTGGCTTCTAATACTGTTTCCCAATAAATGGAACTAGGGCTTCTTGGAGAAATGGCAGATTCTTGGACTGGGGCAGGGAATTCATAAGAAGAGCCTGGAGACTTTGTACTGTCAGAAAGTAATAAGCAAGTGCTCAATACACAAACAATAAAAAAAAAATGGTGGGTATATGCCAAAAACACACAGAAAGAGCTCCCAATGGCCACACTGGAATGATTTGAATAACAAAATAAAATAGTACTGGATTGCAGTCTAAAGTAGAAAATAAAGTAAAAGTCAAAGAAATAAATGATATGTACGAATGGAGGGAGAGACAGATCTCCCATGTAGAAGAATTCAAAATAATGTCGATAGCTACTCTGCCTTCAAGGCGGTGGAGCATAACTCCCACTCCTCAAATGTGGGCTATACACAGTGACTTCCTTCGAAGAGTACACTGTAGAAAGGGAGGGATGACAGAATAGCTGTGCAGTGGAGAAACTTGATCATCACCACCTCAGCCAGAGGGTCAAGGTGAGGATTAACAGTGATAAATCATGCGAAGTGATAGGAATGGCATTTCCTATTCAAAAAACCCATCACCCCAGCCTAACCATGAGAAAAAATTAGAAAAATCCCATTTGAAGAACATTCCAGGAGATACCTGACCAGTACTCTGTAAAACTGCCAAGATCATCAAAACAAAGAAAGTCTAAGAGAAACTGTCACAGCCAAGGGGAATCCAAGGAGACATGATGAGTGAATGTCCTCTTTCTGAAACAGAAAGAGGACATTAGAAGAACTAAGGAAATCTGGATCAAGTGCAGATTTTAGTTAATAATAATCATAATAATATATCCATGTTGGTTCATTAGTTGGGACACATACACCGTGGTAGTGTAAGAGAATAGCAATAGGAGAAACCAGGCAGGGAGTATATAGGAACTCTGTACCATTTTAGCATTTGTTCTGTAATCCAAAACCATTCTAAAACAAAAAGTTTATTGAAAATTACCTATTGAGCTAAACCCTGGATTATTGTCACTTTTGATTGAAGAACAGGATGCCAAGTCAACATGCCAATATATGTTCTATAGATGAAGGTTGAGGGGTGGCTTCAAAGACCTAGCTCAACAAATATAGACTCTGCATGGAAGTTGTTAAGGATGTGGAAACTTCTTGCCAGAACCAGTTGGGTGACGCTTAGAATAATGCAAACTTCATATGAAATCCCTTGGTTCCAAGTGGACCAAACCGAGCGGGCTATACAACATAGTGGCTAAGCCACACTGTTCTGGATTCAAATCCAGCCCTTAAGTATACCAGCCAAGGGATTTTTGCACAAGTGGTTTTATACTCTGAACCTTGGTTTCGTCCTCAATAGAATGAATATGGCATGTCAAAAATAAAATGAGGGGGGTGGTGTGTATAAAGCACTTAGCACAGTATTCGGTACTCATTAGCTATCCTATAAATGGCAGCTACTGTCGTTGCTGATAACTTCTCTCTCGCCTTTTTTTTTTTTTTTTAATGTGCAAAAAATATTCCATTAACGCAGTCTACGTGATTCTGCTCAATGGCAGGAGATGATGCCAGTGGCTACTTTGATATGATTTCAAGGGTAGGAGGAAGTTCTTCCCTTGCAAAATATCTGTTATCAATGCCTCTATTCCCCCCTGAAAGAATTAATTATGTTAAATAACTTGCATTAAACATTATCATACCTCTTTCAAGCTGCTCATGTCCCTGGAAGGGATAACACATCTGGCATGAAAGGGCTTACAAGATTTGCTGTGCAGGAGAAACCAAGCGCACCGGGACCTTGGAACATTTGGAGAGGAGAAAAGGTTCAGAAAAGAGAGTGAAGGCACCCCACTGGCTTCCCAAATCCACCTACATCTACCCAGGGATGGCCGTGTTGCTCTTTATCTACAAGTCAATATTTTCTATTGCCTGCTAATCTAGGTATCCATGCAGTTTGGATTTATCTAAGTTGTACAAATGAAATGTAGGTCAAAAACATTTTTATAGATTTTCATGGTAAAGATTAATCTTTATCCAAGCAGCTGGATCTCTGGAACTTGACTCTCATGAAGAGAAGCACCAGCTGACCCACCAAGACTTCATTTAATGGATTCAACTTTCTAATTGCCTTTTTTTCTGCCTCTCAGGAATTATTACATCAACATCTTTTACCCTGATTAAAAACCCGAGTGTGTCTGCTGTTGGCATGTGCCGCAGCAAAAGCATGCTGGCTTTGGCTCACTTCCCCCTTGGCTACGTTTCCCAGTGTTTTCCCCTTTCCATTGCAGGATTTCTGCAAAGCCACACAAGTTCAACACGTTTTAATAGACACTCAGTAGAAAAATAAAAATGGCTTCATGCATAAATATAAGGTTAGGAAATACAGAGTTAAGCCAAGTTAAGCAGGTTACTTTACTTGCAGACCTTTTCAGAGCCGTGATTTTCCTGATGCACCTTGGGAATCTCTGAGAATGTGTGTGGTATGGCTCATCTCCAAACTCTCATGAAACCTACCTTCTTGCAGTGTCTCTTGAGCCTGATGCTGAGAGATCAGTGCTTGGAGGTGCATACTCAAAAAATACAGTTTTGATTCCACACTACTTTTCAGTTTATTTGCACTCATCAGACTTGTCTTTTTTATGACTACAAGTCATCTGTAGCAAAATTTACATGCTATTAAATTTTCCTCCATATCATCCTTCTGCCCCATATAATATCATATTTTTATTTTTTAAAATAGCATAGTTGAGCCTTTGCAGAACTTCAGGTTTTATTTTAGTGACATAATCGCCGATATTGGCATTAGTGAGTTGTCAGTCATTGGTGCATATTAAGGAGGTAGAAGCAAATTGCTGCTGAACCCAGAGGTAGAGCAAATCACCTCAAATGATTATGCAAAAATTCCAATTTGTGTCTTATAATTGTTTTCGTATGGCAGTCCCTCATTGTGGACTTATTTTAATAGAAAAAACCCTCGAAACATTGATGCACTTGCTAAGATATTTTCATTTGTTGTCAGAGAGCTTCTTATTAGTGGGGAGAAAACAGTAAATCTCAAGACATCTAGTTTTTCTGGTGTCAGTTTTCATATGTGGCAGTACCTGGTAGAGAAGTGGATACAATGAAGCAAATATATCCTGCTTTTCCTTCTCATTCCTGATTTAAGTCTAAAAAAAAAAAAAGTTTTGCAAGAGCTGCTGAGAAGATGACTGACCCCCAAACAGGAGGCAGTTTCCTCCCTGTTGCAGTCTGTACTGTCCAGGTGGCGTCCAACGGGGACACGGTACAGTGATTCACGTTAACTCTCTTTCTGTGGTCCAAGGAAATTAACTTTCTTATGCCTCCAAAGTGTCATTTACCAAAAATGTAAGCCACAGCACTCATAAACTCATTTGAGGTCTTTAGATCATCGTGAATATTTTATTTATTAGCAACTTATAAATCAACAGATGTGTTTATTGTTGTAAACCGTAAACATATTGGGGATGTGATGCTCATAAATTCATTATCAGTCATTCTTCCTGATGCTTGTCAAAATATTATTATTTGATATGTAACAAAGAGTGGGTGTCTGGCCCGGTGGCTAAAATATAGGACACAAAGCAGTATTGGACAATAATTATTGAATCAGCTAAGTGCTAGCTCTGGGGTGGGGCTTGGCTGGGAATGTGGTCAAGACCTTTCAAAGGTTCTTGAAGAACAGGAAAAAAAGAAGGAATTGAATTTTTTACATGTTTTGTTTTCAACCCTATAAGCAAGAATGCACTTATTGCATGAGTTAAATGTGGAAATCAATCAGTTAGTAGGTATTTATAGGGTAACCACCGTGCAAAAGGAAGGGTATAGAGCAATAAACCTAGCATCTCTAGCCTTTAGAGATTTTGTAATTCAGACAGACAGATGAGATATAAACTCATTGACGAAGTTCATTGCCAACGCAAGATTCTCAACGAGCGCTGAAGCAGCCCCGGGTTTTCAGTAACTGCCCTTGAAAAGCATTGTGGTGCATGTTGTGGTTCTAGTTGCCGAATGTGGAGGCCAGGTCAGAAGGGCTGGGTCACTGTATGCTGAAGAGGTTTGGGAAGGACAGGTGTGTCTTGACTGGCTGCCATGGTTCAGAATGCAGAAAGTCTGTCTAAAAAGCAGAAAATCTGAGCCTTGCTCAAAATAATGGCATAGGAGGTAATAGAGTAGAGTGAGTAAACATGAGGGCTTCAAGGCAAACTTATGTGGCATTTGCGGCAGGTTATCCGAGCCTCCGATCCTCCCGTTAGTCAGCATTAGAATAGGGATAGTGAAAATATAATACCACTGTTTTAACTACCAACATAGTTTCTATGAAATAAAATCAGATAACACTTTTTTTTTTTTTTTAAAGATTTTATTTATTTATTTGAGAGAGAGAGAATGAGAGACAGAGAGCATGAGAGGGAGGAGGGTCAGAGGGAGAAGCAGACTCCCTGCTGAGCAGGGAGCCCGATGCGGGACTCGATCCTGGGACTCCAGGATCATGACCTGAGCCGAAGGCAGTTGCTTAACCAACTGAGCCACCCAGGCACCCTCAGATAACACTTTTAAAAGAAAACGATTTTACATTATGCTAGGCACTTGGGAAGGTCCCACTAAACATCAGCTGCTGTAAGAATCACTGTAAACAATGCCTGTGGACTCTTATTTGGGGCCAGGAATAAAGTTTACAGGATAGGGAATAGAACATATGGTTAAGGAACTTAATTTCTTTTTTTTTTTTAAAGATTTTATTTATTTATTTGAGAAAGAGAGTGAGAGAGAGAAAGAGCACAAGAGGGGGGAGCGGGAGAGGGAGAAGCAGACTCCCTGCTGAGCAGGTAGCCCGATGTGGGACTCGATCCCGGGACTCCGGGATCATGACTTGAGCCGAAGGCAGTCGCTTAACCAACTGAGCCACCCAGGCGCCCAAGGAACTTAATTTCTAATTTTTAAATAAAAATATCCCCTTGGCATTTATGCCAGGACTATCTGGAGCAATCCAAGATGTTAAAGGGGCTCTCTATATAAGAGGGAATTTGGGGTGTTCAACCCATCAAGATATGAGAAAAGAAGTGAGTAGTAGTGATCATATTAGGTGGATTTTTTTTTTCTTTTAAGTGAAAACAAACCTAGACAGGGGCCAGAAAGGGGCCTAGCAGATCCTGTAGGTTGGTTGTTGCAGGTCAGAAGCTCAGCGGCTTAGGTTAAAAGATCAGCCACGATAAACTAGTCTGTTTTGTTCCAACCAACCCAAGAGAACAGTAATTACCAGATATAATAATGCTTGTCAAAGGCGGTTACTGAAAACCCTCTGCTGCTTCAGCATAATCAGAACGACAGAAGTTGCAGGATGATTTTCCTTGTGAGAGGCATCCACTCAGAATGCTAATTAGGTGAAGTACAAGGAATATGGATCAGCAGCTGAGCGATGCATTTCCCTCCCTCCGTCAGTGGAGATGAAACAGGAAGTGGGCTGAGGAAGAATTTGATTTACCTGATTTATGGTTCATGATGTGATTCTGTACATTGATTTCAGGCTCTTAATTCTTCTTATCTGCTGCTTCTGTAAAGAGATGCTTGGAGGAAGCACATCAGAGAGTAGGCTGGCTTCTCCCTTGGAAACTTTGGAGGTGCTGTTATGCTTGGAAATATCTTGGTACAAAGGAAAAAAATACGTTAGGATGTGGTGCCAGTTGTTATCATCCAAGTTCCTGGAAAAAACCTATCTAAAAATGGAGTTTGGAGTCTTTATTCTTTTATCCAGTTCTACTTTCTTTTGGGTGACCTCAAAATGGAACTTGAATCTAGTGGCAAGTGGGTCCAATCTCTGAGAGACAGCCTCTTGGGTCACTCTCTATCTTTGATTTTATTTGCTGCCAAGCATTCAATTTGTAAGAAAAATCTAAACATTTATGCAGAAACTCTCGGTGCTGACTTGCATGGGGCTGTGGTCTCGGTGACCATGGCTGAGGGCTTCCTTCTTGCTAGGCACGATGGTGCGCACTTCACAAGGAGAACTTTGTATAATCCTCATAGCATGCTGAGTGGTGGGTCCTCTACTATCATGAGTACCTGTGTTAGAGATGAGAAAAATTAGCACTGTGGGGCTAAGTGTGTTGCCCAAGGCCACACAGCTCCTAAGCTGGGGAGTAGGGATTCAAACCCCGGCCGTCTGACTCCAGAGTCCATGGTATGAGAAAGTGTATGAATCACAAAGGGGCTTTTGGGCAACTTTGAGGTGAAGACATGGCCTGCAGAACAGAGTCTGAGCAGACTGGGCCTTATGGAGGCGAAGCTGGGCATGTCCTATTCAGTTGTCACTCAGGACTGTGGGCTGGTGTATGAATTGCGTGCTGGTCACGTGGCTGCTTCGGAGGTGCGAGGTGGACAGACTGGATGACAGGCTGGCAATTTCTAGGATGCTCCTGTGGCTGAAGGTGCCAGTGAGGGGCAATGATTAAGAGCTTGGCTTCTGGAGACACATACACCCAGCTCCAAATGTGGAGGGTATCGGTGGTGGTCACTCGTTAGCAGTTCCAAGATTTGCTTCCTGTGTGATTTTGGGCAAGTTATTTAACTTCCTAAACCTCAGTCTCTCCATCCAAACTATGATGATAAGAGTACCTATGAAATAGGGTTGCTGCAAGAATTAAGTGAGAGAAAACATGTAAAAGCTTTAACGCAGGGCCTGGAACATGGTAAGTGTGACATCAGTGGTGGCTGGCTTTGTTTGGTTGCTACTAGGGCAAGGAGGAAGTTTTGAAGATAATGGGCAGTAAAGCAACTCCTTCCAATTGTCAAAATACGGAAGTGCTCTGTAGAAAATCCTCTTCCTGCCAACAGAGATGCTGGAGGAGATTGGGGTTCAGGAGAGTTGCCATAAGCTTCAACAGTTAGCCTTAGCCCGTTTCAGATCATCAACGATGTGCTCTCTGATTCTAAGGCACAAGACTGTGCCCTCTGCCTCTGGTTTATTTCCTCGCTCGGCAGTGCTTGCCCCGTGATCCCACGTCCTCGTGGAGTCCGGGAAACCCAAGCCCACAGAGACCTTGGGCTCAGTACCCAGGAAGACAGGGTGGTGTGGGAAGACTTGAGACCCAGGGAGCCATTCAAGGCTTGACAGATGCCAGTTGATGCCTGACAGATCTGGCCAAAAATGGAGTGGGTACTCTTGATTATATTCAGTGTTTAATCTTCTATTATTACCTCACACGGTATTTTCAGCACTCAAAAACTTTAGGGTTGGTGACTGTTCATATTGCATGGAAAACTGTGTCTTTCGCAAAGTTGCCATGTGAATGATAGTGTTTTTTTCATTATACTTATTCTTAAGGTCGGTGAAGCATTTGATAATTCTGACTAAAAAAGATGAATTAGAAACCAAAGGGAGAACCTACCAAACGAAAACAAAATATCCTCTCCTGCACACACATAAAGCACCCCTTGGGGGTTGGGGCCTCAAAGTCAGCCACCTATTGCCAGGCTCCAGACTTCAGACTTTTTTTTTTTTAAAGATTTTATTTATTTATTTGAGAGACAGAGACAAAGATAGTGACAGAGAGCATGAGCCAGGGAGGAGAGGGAGAAGCAGACTCCCCACTAAGCCCGATGCGGAACTTGATCCCAGGACCCTGAGATCCTGACCTGAGCTGAAGGCAGACACTTAACTGACTGAGCCACCCAGGTGCCCCCAGACTTCAGACTTAAGACAGCTGAGCAGAAAGTTCTTGAGCTCTGAGTCAGGTGGGCGACTTTTAACAGCATGACTTTGGACAAGTCACTAATCCCTCCAAACCTCATTTCCCTTAGTTCTAAGTATGGATAATGATACCTGCTCCTGCCTTCCTCACTGGATTCATAGATACTGAAATTGGAATGTTTCTGGAGGCCCTTTCCAAATTGTACAATACTGGTTTTGGTTTCTTCTGTTCTTTTTCCCCCATGGTCACAGAGCTTCGCGCATTCATGATGTATACCTGGGTGGCAGAGGTAACATATAGTCAGCCTGCAATCGTATGTGGAAAAGACACTGGTCATGATTGACATGTGTGTCTTAGATACACCATGTGGGGAAACCTTTGAGCTTCTGCTTCCCTTCTGTAGGGCATAGAGTCAGGTGACAGTACCCCCCCCAGCCTCTGCTGGAGAGCAACCTAATTCTACAGCACATTCTCCCCAGAGCCTCATAGTGCCCCTCAGTCCTTTTCAACCTAGGGTGCAGTGGGGACGAACTGAGAAATCATGGCATGCAAGCTACCGTGTGTCCTTCGAGTAAGCACTCAGCTGCTTAGAGAAGTGGCCCCGATGGCTACAGATGAACAAAACTAATTTGGATGGGGGGTGGGAAAATGCACGGACTCTTGACCCGGGGAGAGCAGCTGATGAACCAGATGCAGCTGACATTGGAGATGATCTTGAAAAAGAACATTTCCTCTTGGACTCTAGAGTGAACTGATAACTATTAGTTGAATGAGACTATGTTAAAATTAACTATAAAACACAGTCTTCCACGTTGTTAAATCAAACTATCAAATGCCTCATTAGCTTTAAAAATAGCATCATTTGTGCCAAAGACTCACTGGTTGGCAAGTTCCCTGAGGAGAGACCAAAGTCACTGCTGTGGCCCCAGGATCTGAGATAATGCCCTGTTCATAGTAAGGGTTCGGCAAAGATTTGTTGACTGACTGGCTGAAGGGAAAAAAGAAGCACACATGGAAGCATGTGGAGGCATTGACCAGTCGTTTTTAGTTTAAATCAGTGGACATTTTGAAAGATTTTAGTTTCATTGTAAATAATAAAATATTTGAAATCATGTGTTTAAGATGCTGTCTATACATTATTCAGTTCACAATGAGATATTTGACTAATAAACACATAAATATTTGTCCATCTACCTCTTAAAATCATCTTGTTCCTACCTTTGGGGATGCTTTGATAGTCTGGTAATTATATACATTTATCGTTTGTGTGGAGGCCGAACCAAGAATTCTGGAAGGATTTAGGTGACATAGGAGCTGTTTAATATCTGTTGGGTGGGTCATACCTGGGGTAATCTTTTGTTCTGATTTGGCCAGGACAGTGCCAGTTTATACCAGTTGTCTGGCATAGTTATTAATGTCACTCCTTATCAAGCTCAGCAGTGTCTTCAATTGAACAAAAAATTATATGGTCATAGCCTACAAGTGGCTGGATTGTCAAAGAACACAGGTTTTTGTTTGTTCGTTTGTTTGTTTTAATGGTTGTGAATGAGTGAGTATGTGAATGAGTGAGTATGAGTGATCATTCCCTTGGGGACTCAAAATGTAGCTTGTACTGAACAGAGAGAAAGTAGACTCCTGGTTCCAAGGTTGGCTTCTGATTGAGGGCTAGGGCCTTTGACCTTAGGCCAGGCCTCCCCTCCCATCCTTCATCTAGAGCCTGGTATTTAGGATTGCTTCCCACTCCGGTGATGTGGCAATTGGCCTGGGGTATGGGTTCCATCAGCCAACTTTTGATTCTCTGTGTAATGCAATTGTTAATTTGTGTAATGCAGAGTTTGAGAAACAGCCTCTATTCAAAAAGCCTCCTTTTGGGGGTTGACGCTGTTCTCTCTCAGACCCTCACTACTGTTACCATGAGGGAATGCTGGTTATAGGAAATCAGGAGCTGTCACCAATGCTCCCACCCCTTGTCAATTCTCCAAATGGAAATGGAACACAAGAGTGGATACTTTGTAAAGAGTATATGCTCATGGTTAGTTTGGGGTTTCCTTCTCTATTGTCATTGTCACCTGATAATTCCTGGTAGGGAATTTTTATAAATTAACCTGATTGCTTTGGGAATTTATATTTTTTAATTTATTTTTGTTTGTCTTCCTCTCCCCACATTAAGGGCACAGATACTCTCGCTCTCATTTTAATTGCTTTCTTGTGTTTCTTTGCAGTTTGACCACTCAAGTGTGCATCTGAGACACTACTGTTTCATTTCACTTATTTGTTTTTAATTTGATATCTCTTACAATTATTTTTAACCTGCATGCTCCTCCTCCATCTCTCTTCCCCCCCCCCCCTTACAATTTATTAGTTAAAATCAGGCCATTTAACTTGTAGAGTTTCCCACAGTTTGCATTGTGCTGATTGCTCAGTCATGATGGAGTTCACCCCATTCTGTCCTTGGAATTTCCTATAAATTAATTGGGAGCTGCAGTCCACAGGTTTGACAAACTTCAGGTCTGATTCCTTGGCAGGACTCTGGGTAGTGGCAGAGTGTTGTTTCCCTGAGAGGCACATGCTATTGGTGCTCCATGCCTAGATTCATCAGTCCTCTAGGATTGCAGAGCAGTGCATATCATTGATTTTTCATTTGTTAGCTGGAATATTTCTAGAACAAAGTGTTTCCTCATCTCCTTTGGTTTCTCATCCAGCATTCATAAAAGATAGTCAGGATAGATCCTTGATTGTTTGACTTCATTCATCAGGTTCACAGTAGGGAATCTTTCCCCTATCATCCTTTGAAGGCAACCAATGCGTTGTGTGCTTTTTTTTTTTTTTTTTTTTTGGTATTATTACGAACAAATGGATTTAAACATATTTTATGGGTTTCAGTCAATTGCAGTTATCATCTTTATTGAAGTGCTGATCTTTGCCTTGGGAGAGCCTCTTCAATTTGGCTCCATTTGACATGGCCTTTAGAGTCTTTGATAGCTTCCCTGCTACATGGAATGACAAGATCTTCTAGGCTTTTCTTATACATTTCCTGCCCCAGGCCTGGAATCAGCCATTTCTCCAAGATATTCTGATTTCTTTTAGTGAGAAATTTGTATATCAAGGCCACAGTCTGGGTGCTAGAAGTGCTCAATGTTACTTGTTTCTAGTTGTTTAGAAGAAAAGCTAGAAGCTGGCTAGGATACAGATGTTTAAATATAGCTCTGTGTGTGTGTCTAAAATATGCTTTATAATTTCATATTGATACTTTTAATTCAAATACAGGGCCATAGAGTTTTTGACCTTATATATATATTACATCTGTATCTTCTGTCTTTCACATCAAGAAACTTGGTTCTAAGGACAAAGGAATGATAGAATTTGAATATCTCATAACTTTTAAAAACTCATGTGCTGGGATCTCATGTATAAAATATCTCAGAATAATATTATTTCACAAATATGATTTCTCAAAATACTTAAAACATTTTTTTAAATTTGTTTTTCCTATCCTGTTTATTTAAAAATAATTGTTGTACTACATCTACATTTTGAAAGCATGCATCCATTTCTTCTTTTTTTAAAAAGATTTTATTATTTATTTGAGAGAGAGAGAGAGAGCACAGAAGTGGGGGGAGGGAGAGGGAGAGAGAGAGAATCCCAAGCAGACTCCCTGCTGAGTGCAGAGCCTGACACAGGGCTTCATCTCACAACCTTGAGATCATGACTGCTGAGATCATGACCTCTGAGATCAAGACCTGAGCTGAAACCAACTCAATTAACCAACTGAGCCACCCAGGTGCCCCAGCATGTTTCCATTTCATACTATACTTTCCCTTGTAACCCTCATTGAGTCTTAATTTTTTAAGCATCTGTATATTTAATCTTCACCACCAGTCCTAATCTCTTCTCTTTAGCCATTTTGATTGAAGCTTATTTTCTGGCATATTCCTCAGAAATGGCTCAAGGGGACCATATTCCCTGAAGTTTTATATGTAACCTGTGTCCCTTATACTTGAAAATAATTTTGCTGAATATAAAATCCTTGGCTCATATTTTATTTCCTTGAGTTTTTTAAATGTTACTTTCAAAGTCTGATTATAACATTTTTTTCCCCTTGTAAATCACTTGTTCTTTTGCCCAGATGCTCAGAGAATTTTTTTCCTTTACTTTAAATGTAATAAAAGTGAACATGAAGGTAGAAATAGAGCCAGGATATCTCAGAAAGCACCCAACATATATTTTTTTAACACTATGTGAAAACAACAGAAGAGGGAGCTCTGAAGTTAGAAAAGCTACTGTGAATCATGCTTCTTCCTAAAAGTTTAGGAGAATTAATTTCACATAAATATAAGCCATAGAAAAGGATGGAGGTAAAATCTCAAATAAAGACAAAGTAAGATAAAAAGATTGAAGAGCAGAGTAATGTTTTTACATATAACACACTAAATAGACAAACCCATTCAACAGGTTAAAACTATAATTTTCTCTTGTTAAAATGAACTAAAATTCATTAAGAAAGTGTTAAAAGAGATGAGAAATGAAGTGACAAGTGAGGAAAAGCATTGAAAATAAAAGAAAAAACTTTTTGGAAATAAAGATTAAATGAGAAGGAACACAGGAGCAAATAAACACAACAGGCAAATACCTTAAAGAGAAGGTGAAAATTAGGAACATTTTAAGCAGAAAAAAATATAATTCAAGAGACAGGGACAAACACTGAAGACCGGCAAAGGAGATCTAACATATAACTAATTGGAGCCCCTGGAAAAGAAAAGTAAAGCAAGGAACAGAATGAACACTGAATCTATAATTCAAGAAAAATACCTGAAATGAAAAGGATTTGAAATTCCATACTGGGACCTCATGTCTGAGAAGAGTGGCCCACAATGACCAACATCCAGGACATACTCTGGTGTCTGATTTGATCACTGCTTATATCTGCCATGCCTAGAACAGTGCCTGGTACATAGTAAGTGCTCAAATGATTGACCAAATGTATTGATGTTGGGTAAATACATAAAGTATCCTCTAAAATGCCTAGGACATGCCATAATTTTATTTCTCTTAACTATTACTTGGATGAGACTAGGGATATTATTACAAGCTGTTACGTACTGAACTATGTTTTTCCCCCTCACCCAAATTCATGGGTTGAAGCCCTAACCCCCAATGTGATTATATTTGGAGATAGGAACTTTAAGGAGATAAAGTTAAATGAGGGCAATAGGACTGGTGTCTTTATAAGAAGAAGAAGAAGAGACACCAGGAGCATGCACACACAGAGAAGAGGCCATGTGAGGATAGAACAAGAAGGTGGCCACCTGCAAGCCAAGAAGAGAGCCCTGCCTGCACCTTCATCTTGGACTTCCAGCCTCCAGAACTGTTGGAAAATAAATTCCTGATGTTTAAGCTGCCCAGTCTGTGGCATTTTGTTAGGACTGCCCTAGTTTTGAGATTTTAAGGTTTGGGTCATTCTGTCTGGAAAAGAACCACAGCATGAGGTACTTGCTAAAGGCAAAGGGAATAGAGAATGGGTAGTGGAAGAGGGTGGATATAAATACCAACTATGACCACCTGACTGGTTATAGAAATAAGGACTGTACTAGTCATGAGTATGTCCTCCTTATTTAGTTATGAACACGTGTATGTGTGTAGCAAATGTCTTTGTTTTCTTCCCTGTGTTCTTCTCCTGTAATGTAACATAAGATGTGTTGACTTTATATCATAGTATTCAAGTATTGTTAACTTCACATCATGGTATTTAAATTACTGGATATTAAAGAGAAGAGTAAACATCCTCCAAGGATTTCACACCCTCTTCTGGGGAAAGGGTTAGTACATAAATCACGTTCAGTGGAAGTGTGACCTTGTTATTGGCCTTCATTTGGAGATTAGGTATGATTTAAGGAGATGCATCTGGGCACCAAGTTGACAAGGGGTGGACTTGTAATGGTTAATTTTCTGTGTCAACTTGGAGACTTTTTTTGGAGGAGAGTAACATTTAAATTGGTGAACTTTGAGTAAGCAGATTGTCTTCATTGATGATGTTGGTCTCATCCAATCAGTTGAAGGCCTAAATAGAACAAAAAGACTGGCCTCCTGGAACAAGAGGGAAGTTTTCAGCAGACTGCCTTTACGGTTGGCTCTCCTGGGTCTCCACCTGCTGGCCTTGGGGCTGAAACTGCACCTCTGGCTTTGCTGGGTCTACTGCAGATTGGAACTTGGCATTCTCTGTAATTGTGTGAGCCGATTCCTTACAGTAGATCTTTTACTTTCTACATCCATGCATCCTATTGCTTCTGTGCCTCTGGAGAACCCTGACAAATATATAAGTATTCAACATTGTGTACCAAAACACTGTGGATTTTGGGGGGATGAATAGGACCATTCTTTGTCTTGTCTCTTAATAATGTAAAGGTGGTCTACAGTGACTCCAAATAGCTACAGATGACTCTTTTGCCCTGAGTCTCAGTTAGTGATGGAATGTTCAGGACTTCTCTGAAATGCGGTGAGCACACGCATCTGGAAGGGTCCTCAGAGAACCCTGCTTTTCTCTAAATCATCAGGTGCTCTTGGAACATGATATTTATGACGCCTGATGTTTGGTAGAAAGCAGCCATGGTCAGCAAGAGTCTTACTAGCCCAGTGGCTATTACTACTACTTTTCTTATTTGATTTTCACGACCAGTTCCTTTATTCTGATACATATACTGGGATCAGGCAGACTCCCATTTTGTGGACAGTGGTGAACATATGGTTTCATAGAACTATAAATCCATTTTATTTACAAAGGTTAACAAGGTGCTGCTTCTAGGAAGCTTACAGTCTTGTACGGAGAGGGCAAGAGACAAGTGAGCAAGAAAGTATCAGAGATGCGGTCAGAACTAGGCAGAGCAACAGGCCATGTGCTATAGAGCAGCTAGGTAGCGACTGAATGTGTATGTTCAGGGAAGGTATCATTTACTCTGCAATGAAGATAACATTCACTCTAAGACCTGATGACAACAGGGAGTGGAGATCGGAGCAAAGAGCGCTCTAGCTAGAAGCACCAGCAGGTGCAAATGCCCCAGAGGCAGGACAGCTTGCAGATTGTGAGGTGTGGACAGTTTGAGCCAGAGAATGTAGAGGGGCAAAGTAGGTGTAGGCAGAGCCAGATTAAATACAGAGGCTGGGAAATAGGAACCCAGGGGGAAAATCAAGCCAGGTTTGGCTCCTGCATGGCACAGATCCTGCTGCAGGGTTTTGAAAAGTGGTGGGATGCACTTGGGGGCACAGGAGGGAAGCAGGGAGTACAGTGAAGAGGATTCCTCCAAAGGTGAAAGGGGATAGACTCAAGTCACTGGAAGAGGTGGGGGAAGTAGAGTCAGCCTCTGAAGCACAATTGCAGGGCATCTCCACCTCTGCTGTGAGAATCTGTATCTTCGTATTTTGAAGGTAAGAGATGACAAGAATATATGCATAACCAACTTAATTTGAAACCCTAGATTGTTTAGGATGGAATAAGGTGACAAATGCAGGATTCTTCGTGGAAGCATCATTACTGCCATCTGCCACTGTTTATTTAGAATCTGCAGACCGTGGCATTGTAGTGAGTGCAAACGAGTGGAAAATTCAAACATCAACCTATTTTGGTCAGAAAGGGCTCTCGGAGCCTTCCCCTCCACACTGATTCCATCCCATCTAGCTCTTAGAGCAATTTCAGAAATGGAGTAGCTTTATTGCCTCCCTAAGCAATGTTTGCCTTGCATCTGCTCGGGCCCTTGGAATCTGTATCTTCTCTTGAATCTAAATAAATATCGTTCCTTTGGAACATGAGTGTGGCACTGATAAGGAGCAGAAATACTATTAGGTGTCCTGGCTCCAAGGGGCTAGTTAGATAACTATCAAAATGATATTGTCATAAAATGATTCCACTGATAAAGCAGAACAATAGTGTGAAATTTGAGGATCCGCTGGGTTATAGCGAGGCCCTGGTGTTTTACTGTTCCAGTTCTCCTGTTGAACTCTGCTTGATTCCCGTATTTATGTACTATCTATTAGCAGCTTTTGAAATATTTTATTCATGCAGTAATCTCTCTAGGAATCCTCCTTAATTGGGACCTCAAGATACATGTATGTAAAGTGCCTGGATCCCAGTGGTACCAATTTCTGTTTTTGCAGAGCTGCCTTTTTAGTACAATAATCTCGTTTTAAAAAAAAAATTCCCTTTATACAGTTTTGCTAAAGGACAAGCAGATCCTTACAGGAAAAACCTCTGCTTTCTCAGAGGATGGTCTGGTGATGCGATTGTCAGAAAATTAGCATGAGATTGAGTTTGAGTTCCTTGTACTGGATTTCACACCAAATATTATGTGAGAATACCTTCATTACACTGTGGGTCTACATGAATTTACTAGTAGATAACATGACCTACCTGTTACGGAAATGTCTGTCTCATGGGATCAGGGATGAACAGGGAGCGGTCTCATCTCTGGGGTCCGGGGCGGCAGGCTGGAGTCTTGGCTCTCTCCTGTCCAGTAAGATTTATTTTTACTTTGTCTTTGTTTTAGAAGTCTTTTAGGGGCCCCTGGAAAGGCTTCCCTGGCCAGTAACTTTGTAACTAGGACTTGGCTGCAATTCTTTAAAAGTAGACTTTTGTTTTTGTTTTTGTCTTCCGGAGTTTCTGCACATTCCCTGCCAGTGCTTCTGTTGTCTCGCTCCTCTCTCTGGTGTCCTCGTGCAGGCTGCCCACCCTGGGCTGCAGATCTTAATTTCTCTGCCCTCTGTTCCGTTGTCACCCAGGACCAGGTGTTTGCCATCTGTGCCCCATTGTCTGTCTGTGGTCACCCAGCTCGTTTGTGCCAGGGATCCGAGTGACCCTTCCCGTGCCTCTCCTATTCCAGCGTGCGCTGTTGACAGAGGGTTCCGTGAGAGGGTGGAGAGGTCTTGGGGTGGCCAGAGGAGCAGGGCCAGCAGGAAGAGTTGGCCTCAAGAAAACCCAGTGGATCGCAGCTGCCAGACATCATGGTTCTTACCTGCCTTCACTTCCTGGCCTCAGCAACCTGTCCGTGCTCTCTGAGATTTCACTGGCCATCCTAGAGTCACACAACTTCTGCCTTTTCTGTGACCCTAGGGTTTTGGCTGGTCTTTTAAGGTCAGGATTTGATTTAACGTTCTTACGGAATCATTCTTTGCCCTTCTTTTTAACACATGGCTCTGAAATTAGACCTTTAATAGAATAGTGAAGGTTCAAAACTGCCCTGAGTTTGACCAGCTGTTTCAGGCAGTGTTGCCCAGAGCCTCTTCGTGTTGGTGTGACGTATTTCAAAATACTAGAACAACGGTGTGGCTTTAAGGTGTTTCTTTGTTTAGCACAAGGAGCTTTACGGTGTTAATTCTTTTTCGAATAAGAGGTTGTGGGTGGGTCTCTTTATTCCTGTTACACATGTTTGATTGGGAGGTATTTTCACATTCGTGTATGCGTGCGTGTGTTTTGGAGGAGTCCACGGTAGCGAGATCGGGATGATTTCAGTTTCTAATCCAGGAATCTCCATAAAATCATGCAGGGATCTTGTTTAAGATGCAGTTCCTCGTGTTTCCTCACAGCGAGTCACTGGGCTGGGGCTGGGCTCTGAAATACGGATTTTTTTTCCATTTTCCTAGACGATGTTGATGCAGTTGGAGACCACTTGAGAAGCACTTCTCTGAGGAGGGATGCTCTCCCATCAAATGACAGGTTTGGGTTTGTCAGGGATGTGTCCGATCTCTCAAGGGTCATTTTCCATTTCCAGATAGGAGATGAATTAAGTGGTGGTTCTTCATCTCACAATTGGCCTCCTCCCTACCCTTCCATTTCCCCTTTGTGGGGCTGGATTAGGGGCCAGTTGAAACCTTTAGCTTGGAATAAACCACTGTTGCTTTGGGGAACAATACAGTGTATTCACTCTGTAAGAGTGCAATGACGTATCCATCAAATGCAACCTTCTCGTAGCTTGCAGGTGGTTATGTGTGTATGCCTGTGAGTGTTAATGGGGGAAGACAAGGTTTGGGCAGATGACTGAACTTCCCTGAGCTTCAGTTCCCCTGCATGAAAATGGAGGTAATAATAGTACCTAATGCACAGGGTTGTTGTATGGATTACATGCTAAATGTTAAGAATACAGACTAGCTTGTAATAAGTGCTATATCAGTGTTAGTTGCTATTAATATTATTGTCGTTACTATTGTTACAAACTTACTTGAATTGAAGTAAAACTCTTCCATATCAGAAATTCATAGAAATCAACCAGAAAGATATGGGAGAACCCTATACACAGTGGCTTGCATGCTCTAAGTGAGTCGGTGGATTTCTAGGATGAACACAGCCCTTATCTGCAATGTGGAGGTTTTATCAACCTATCTACCGTGCAGAGCATTAATAGGACATTTTCCTGTCCTCCAGCCCCAGCTTAAAGGTGCTGCCAATTGCAGATAAAAGCACTGGAGTAATCTCAGTTGACTATTGTCTGCCTCCTTAATCTTGCCATCAGGGAAATTAATACTTGGTTGCTGAGGGAAGACAAACATCTGCAACTTTTTCCTGGTGGAATGGCTGTTTGGTTTCTATTGCACACATTTTTCTCTCAGGTTAAAAACTGTCTAAACCTGATTTCCCCCTTTTAAGATGGAATCATGTTTGACTTAAGGGTAATGTTTATAGTGCTAAGGAGAGTTAAGAGTCATTCTGGTGTTAAAACCTTCTAAGCCTTTAAATAAATATATTGTTATCTTGAAACTTTCCAAACTGAACTCAGAATTCACTCAGGTGTCTTGTAGAGCTTTGATAAATAAGAGGAAGACAGCTAATGATCCTGTCCATTCCTAATAATGTTGCGGCCACTCTTGCAGTGTACAAACAATGAAACAAAATGCAGGGTGATGATGCGCACTGGCGGACGTCCCCGTGAGTATTCGTCGACTTGCTACTGGAAATAGTGTCCCAGTTACAGAAGATTTGTTTCGGAAGAGTTCGGTGTTTGATTGTCATCTCGCTTCCTAATTGGCCTTCAGGCTCCTTTTCCTTTTTCAGTTCCTCTTGCACGAGGATTCTGGGTTACCTTTTGTATAACAGTGTTCCCATCAGCTGGCCCCCCTGCTGCCTCTAAGGAAGTATAATTCTTGGAGCAGCTCTGTATGGCAGGTCCTTCTCCGTGTGCTTCCCAGCCTACATGGGCTGGCTCTACCCCAACTCTGTTGTGCTGTAGACAACAATGGGCAACCCCTGGGTTGCCTCCCTGGCCTTTGCTGATGTTTATGCTGCCCGAAAACTCCGCCACCTCCCCAGCCAGGTACTCTTGTACTTTGGGAATCCCTCAAGTCATCTTGAATGTCTTTCAGTAAGCCTTTTCTAAGTACTCTACCCTCAGAATTAATCATTTCCTCCCCCTTTATCAGCGTGTAAATGGATGTTTGGAAGCACAGAGAGGTTAAGTGTCAGAGCTGGGTGGGCAGTGAAATACTTAATGAAAAAAATGAAAATGCAAAAGCATAGTTGGAAAGAGAATGTTAATGTCAAATGAAGGGACAAAAAGTAAAGCTTTGTGAGGACTAATCATTGGACTGCACTCTGAAAGAAGGTTGTATATGCTAAGTCCTGGAAAGGGGAAGCCTCTAAACGTGAGGTGGCCACACCTTTCCTGTTGGGTCTGTGATCCTGTCCGGAGGGAGGTGTGCATTCTGTGCTGTGTGGGGAAGTGCTGTGCCGGGTCTTGCTAGGACTGGAAAAGGAAGTCCTCAAGATGGAACAGCTACCGTCTCTGCAACTGAGCTACCCACTTGGCAACAATGAGGAGTGTGGCAGCTTCGGGGGTCTTCCTATTCCATGTAGGGCTGCCCTGGGTATGGCAGAGCCTGATTATAAATCAAAAGGCATTTGAGTGAGAGAAAAAGGACGGAGGTTTATTAGGCTTATGTGCTACTGTGTGTCACCCCAAGTTTATGTGGCTTCCCAGATACTCCAGATTTTCCCATGTGAGCTAGGAAACGATGAAGGGTACATGCATGAAAATTTCACATTAATGATATTGTGTTACTCTGTGACCAATGCCATCCACATCGAAATGCAGAATTACCTTCTGTCGGGGACCTCTGTAAGAGCAGCATCCATAAAGTATGCTGTTTTCTTTCTCACCCAGAAACTCTGTAAAAAGAAATAATGATCTTCTCTGATTAACAGGACATGATAAAATTATTGAAGGTAGTTTTCCACATTATTTGTTCTGCTTTTTCGGTCAATGCTGGCTCTTTATACATCTGCGTCTGGCCCTTCCTTCATCCACTTGGACTGACTTTCAGGCTACAGTAAGCAGGGTCTAGTTATGAGCACTGAAGCAGAAATGCAGATTCAATGAGTAATTATTAAGAACTTTGCAGAATATTAGCTGTTTCAGTTGCTGCAGGGACTAGTGATGGAATAGTCCATTAGACATTTCTGTTCCCAGCAACTCCTGAGAATTGATCCCAATCTGAGGCAGCCAACCGCTTTGATCAATATCGTAATTACTCTTATTGATGGATTGTTTTACAATGGGAGCCATCAAGGTAGTCCGTCAGCTCAGGAGGCACCAGAACTGTCCCCTGCAAGCCGTAATGTACCGCAAATACTTGATTCAAATCAACTTACTATTGAGGCCAGGATGACAAGCGTGAAATTAATTGTTTCACTTCATGTAAGACCTGCATTCTTCTTTTGAGAGAGTAATTGGTTGCTGCATGGAGCACGAGAGCTGGGGGAGCCTTGCCTCTCTGTAATGTTTATGGACTCGGTTTTTTTACCCCACCAGCTATTTTTTTCCCTGACTCTTTGAGGTGTCAGCGGTATTGTACAAAGTGCTGTTGCTGCCGTGGTTGTTTTTTAGTGGCTCTTGTCATGTCACAGAGAATGGTTTCCTTCTAGAAAGGTTGATTACTGCTGGAGTAAATTTCTGAAAAGCTTGTTTATAAAAAGAGGGGATTTGTTGGCCGACACAAAGGCAAGGAGACCTCAAAGCGTTTCAGTGAAGGTATAAAAATAATCAGGCAAATGGCTGTGGGTCTGGTGTTCTGTCATGGTTGCAGTGGGTGAATTCAAGAGGTGTGCTCATTTTGCTGAGAATATTCTGAATACGGTTGTCATCAGAGGCCTATAGCTGGTAAAGGGGCATTGCAGATGGCAAGCCAAGGACAACTGAGGAAATTGGAGAGTGGGGATAATTCCAGCAGTGGCTGGTCATTCCATCCTCATCAACCAATTGATTTATGTTGGAGACATTCAAGATCTCAATACAACTTGAGAGAATTGTTGTAAAATATTTTTATAAGAAAATCAAGTATGCATGGGGCACCTGGGTGGTTCAGTCAGTTAAGCATCCAACTCTTGGTTTCAGTTCAGGTCATGATCTCAGGGTCCTGGGATTGAGCCCCATGTCAGGCTCTGTGCTTGGGGTTGGACCTGCTTAAGTTTCTCTCTCTCCCTCTCTCTCTGCCCCTCTCTGTGCCCCCCCCCAACTCTCTCTTAAAAAAAAAAAAAGAAAGAAAGAAAGAGAAAAAGAAAATCAAGTATGCAAGTTCACAGTTGGTGCCAGGAAGGGTTAAAGGGCTGTAGAAATAGAGGGGCATCAAAATAACCTTCATGGTCTCAAGGGCTTTTTGAAACCCTGGTTAGCTGAATATCCTACTGAAGATGAGGATTGCTTAGCTTCTAGGGATAAGTCAGAAGCTATTCTTCTGGGCATGGCAATGCTTTTTAATTTAAAAGTTGTTCATTATAGTATTTCCAAGTTGGGTACTATAGGGACTGATGGCAGAAGAAGGGATTCTGTGACAACTAATCCTATAGCCAACCAGTAAATATTGAGTGCTGGCGATGTGTGAGCACTATTTAGGCACTCTAGCTACCCTAGTACATGAGACCCTGGACCCCCAAAGCTTACATTCCTGTGGGACACAATAACTGAACACTCAGCTCTGTCAGGTGATGGCAGATAGCATCTGGGATGGCAACTGATGGAAGGTGGCGACTCTGCCAGATGTTGGAGAACAAAAGCCAAGAAAGAGTAAGTAACGTAGGTTTGACTCCAGTCCAGTTCATGAGCTTGAAGCCACCTTCACCATTAAACTCGGTTTGTCGTTGACACGTTCTAGTGACAGAGCTTTTCTTTTACACCTTGGAAGGAGGAGGTTTTATACTACAGCGGTCAGGGCAGGGGAAAGAGCCAATATAAAATACCCAATTGAGAATTTTGGGGATGGCTCTAGAGGTAAGTGATTCTATTTCTGTTCAGTCATGTAAGTGAAAGTATTGATTGAACACTTTTACAACACCTGAAGGGACCAGGAGTGATTAATAATAAATAACCTAAGGAAAGCAGAACTCAGAGAATTATAAAGCTCCAGATGATGCTGGCTCAGGAGGAGGATTCCACATTACTCAGTTGCATGTGGTTAGATGGCAGCACGTAACATCTCTGCCGGAGTGGACTGAGGTGGCTGAAGTATTAACCTGGTCATCATGCTTTCCTATTTCCCAGTGTTGGGTGTCTTTGGGGATCATCTCCTTCTTCCTGTTGATGCTGGAGCCCTTATAAGCTCCAGCCACAAGGTGGAAAGAATGCTCAGGCTTGGCTCACTAAGGTCCTAGATCCCCCTGGACACAGGAGGTGCCTCAGAAGAAGGCTTGTGCCTTACCCTAGGCCAATCAGAGCTGACCTTGGACTTCTTTCCAGGAGCCAATGAGAAAGACATTCTTTCCACTAGGGT
Source organism: Phoca vitulina (assembly GCF_004348235.1). Classification (NCBI taxonomy): domain Eukaryota; kingdom Metazoa; phylum Chordata; class Mammalia; order Carnivora; family Phocidae; genus Phoca; species Phoca vitulina. The sequence continues at coordinate 11,655,618 of NW_022589716.1, forward strand.
GGTTAAGCTGATGGAATGAGTCTGGCATGGTGACATGAACCTAACAGACCACTTAGGAAGTGGTTATGTGGAAGCAAGCGAGGCGGAGCTGAGAGCCCGAATGGAGGGAGAAACAGACACAGCAGATGTAGATATAATCCACACTCGTTGAGTTCTTGATTCTTCAGGTTGCCTTGCTTAAACCAATATGCATATTTAATAGGAAAAAAAAACCCTCCAAAAACAAACAAAAAATGGAAATATGCCTCCACTTAATTAAGTTGCATTGGTGGGATTTTATTTCTATTGTGTGGAGAGCCACGCAGAAGTGTTTCTCCTGTGCGGTGGGATTGAAGGACCTTCTCCAGGAGGGAAGGACAGAGCCGACACCTGGCCGCTGGTTCCCCTGACTCGCAGGCCTCACCCCTGGAGGCACTCACCATGATCGCAAGAGTCCTCCTAAGTAACTTTTATGATGACGGCATCATAAATACATATCGTAAAGGCTTTCTACGAAGGACACATCTACAATTAGAAGTCCATTTAGTTAAAACCGAAGTCTGCCAATACATTTATGTAGCTGCAAAACAGGGGCTTCTGAAAAGAGACAAAATTTGCAGCTGCTTACGCCAAGCGCTGGGTTCTAGCTGCTCAGCTTTTGCGGTACTAAGGGATTTTTCAGTGGTGTTTATGGACCAGCTGTTCTGCTGAGATTCAGTAATATATGTGCAGAAGAGTCTTGAATAAATATGTTTCCTCCTTCTCCTCCTTGGGAATCCAGGATCTTTAGCCCTCACTTCTTCTAAGAAGCGAACCCAGTAAATGTTTGGCGTTTGTGAATGATGTCAGCTGTTTACTTAGTGACTTGAGCCATTCCTTGTGTGGAGCCAGCACATGACAAATTTGTGTGTTTTCTAGTGGAAGCTGCATTTATTGTATCCACGCTGAACTGTCACTCCCTGGAACTGCTCATATTGCCTTTTTTTTCCCCTCTGGGGAGCAGACCTGTAGAATCGAGTGCCTCAAATTCCCACCTTGGCTAACAAAGACACCAGAATGTATCTCCTAACCTGCTGGTTCCCCCATCCATTCTCCCAGTGTTCAACAAGGCTTTGGCCTTCTTTTTCCTCTCTTAACCATGCCAAACTCTTTTTTGCTCAGGACTTTGACTCTCATGTTCCCTCTGTCTTGAACACCCTTCCCTCACTTTTCTTTGCATACCTGGCTTATCACTCAGGTCTCAGCTCATACGTCATCTCTGTAGAGGACCCTGCATTGGACCGGGTGATCTAATGACCTTTGCCCAGTAATTAACTTTGTGTTGTCGAACCCTGCCTCCTTTTCTCCTTAATAGCTTTCTCTGAGACCTGAACTCAGTTCCTGCTTGTTCCGTCTTTCTTCCCACTAGAATATAAGCATCATGAGAGTGAGGGCATAGTCTGTCCTATTTCCTGTTGTATTTTTGGCACCTATGTCCTGGCACATAGTAGATGCTCAGTTATGTTTCCAGAAAGAATAAATGGCTGAGTAGTTTACTCATTCCTCTGAGCAGTGAGCTCGTTCAAGTAAGTTAAGCAATTTATTTTCGCATCTCTCTCCATTGTCTCTGATCTAGAGAGGGCGGTGGAATGGGGTGTTCAGGTTTGAGATTCCACATTAAGCTGGATGCTATAATGATCTCATTTAATCCTTAAAAGAACCTTAGGAACCAACAGTACTGAAGCCCATCTTCTCTCCATATTTGGGGTGGAGTCTGGTTTCATTTTTTGGCACCTAGAGTTCTTTCCTGGCACTTCTACCATGTGGATTAACTGAATTTGTGATTATATGTGTTCTATCTTCTTTCCTTGCTGGACCCTTAAATGTTGTCCTAAGACTGCTATGTCCACTATTCAACCCTCTGATCCTTGCTGAGGGCTTGGCACAGAGTGGGCATTCCAGGCCTTGGGGCTAATGATGAGGGTGGAGGGAGATTCCTGGCTGAACTCTTTACTTTGCCTGGTTTGGACACAGGATTTTTGTGACCACAGAACTCCTTCTGAACAAATTTGTGATTCCTCATGATTAGAAGAACATTAAAAAAATTCCTTGTTCATCTGTTCTGCAGAGGTTGAAGGAAATATAAAATCTTTCTCACCAGCCCAGGCAGGCCAAATTCAGAAAGGTCCATGGTCTTGTGTGTTTAGTGATACCAGATCTTAGAGTCTACCCCCAGTTATTGTAGGTTTACAGAGGGGGAGTGTTTGGAAGGTCCTGCCCTCCCCTCGGAATTGCACAGCTGCTTCCATGGTGCTTTAATATGACCCACCCCAATCAGCCAGTTAAGGTGGGGGCCTCGCTGCAGCTCCACAGGGTTGTGTTTTTTTGGTGGGGGGAGGGATGACCTCAGTGTAGGAGGAGAGGGGGTTGGAGTGGGGGGGTCAGGAGTTTCGATTTTTTGCTGCTAGTCTCTAAGGAGTTTTTCTATATTTCACTGTAGCGTGTTCCCAGAACCTGTGACAGCCTGTATGCTTGCTGGACCGACATAAATCTATAGCAACGATGGGCAGATTTTGCTGACACGTTTGCTTCGGCCGGCAAGACTTGGTAGACCATGTCTGCATAGCATATCACAACCTCCCGGCTGTGTGGGACCCACAAAAGCTCTTTGTTGTGCCTCCAAGGTCATGACATGAGATTGGGCAGGGGAGGGGGTGGTGGGGGTAGAACATAATAAAAAGAGCACCATTTTGGCAGGGAGAGTTCCCCACGTATCTGTGATGTAAACATGCCTGTTAAACCCCTGACAGACCAGAAGTCTTTTCTCATCGTTTGAAATTTAAATAATTAAATGGACGTAGACTTTCAAAACAGATACTGATAAATGAAAGACCTTATCCAGTTGCTTAAAGGATTTTGGAATTTTTCTCTTAAATGCATCCATTAGGTCTACAGATGCATGCTGAGCACCCACTGTGTGTTGAGTGCTGTGATCAGTGCTGGGGTCACAAGTGTAATGACAAGGCAAATGGGTTTCTTGCCAGACAGAACCTTCCCTCTGGCCAAGAAGAAGCCATTACTGAAGTATTTACAGTTCCCTCCTCCAGCAACCACATGGAGAGCTCCCTCCTGGTGCTGCCAGAGGGGACGAGTTTTTTTTTTTTTTTGCTTCATTTTTGTGTTTATTTTTGGTGTACATTTTACATGTTTGTTTTCAAATTTTTAATGGTAACTTAAGAAAATAATTCAGGAATCCACTTGCTTTAGCATTAGAATATTACAAATAAAACTTAAGCTCCTTTAGACTTCCCACACCCCAGGTAAGTACTACGACAGACTTGGCTTGGCAGAGAATTTTTGTTATATTTTCACACGTGTGCGCGCGTGTCTACTCCCCTCGAAAGCTACTACCGTTGTTCGAACACAGATGCAACACATGATGTGTACATATATGTGAAGTTTGCTTCTTTTATTCTGTAGTACATTTTTACATTAGTTTATGTTGATTACTGGAAATATAGTTCATTAATTTTAATTACTGAGAGTTGGGCTTATTTACATTCCTCCTTGGAAGCTTGTGTGTTGGTGACTGTTTACTGACCCACAAGAGTGCAAGTAATAGAAATAGTTGGCACGTATTGAGTGCTTAATGTTTGCCAGACTGTTCTAAGTCTCTTCCATGGATTATCTCATTTAATCATGAGAACACCTCAGTGGGCTAAGTGTTGTTTTTACAGGAGAGGGAGTTTGAAGCCAGAAAAGATAAAGTAATTTGCACACAGCTAAAAAGGGATGCTAAGATTAGCAGCCAGGTAGTGCAACACCAGAGCCTGAGATTTCTCGGTTCTCTGGAGCACCCGTGGTTTCCGGGGATTTTGCTGCTAAATGCAACCGATGAAGCGATGTGTGGTAGGATGGTAGAGGACTCACTGAGGACTCACTCAAACCAGTGATTGGTTTGCACATTTGTTAGTTCATTGATTCAGCAAACACCTGTTGAGCACCTTTGGCTTGCCGGGTTCTTTGTGAGGCCCCTGTAGAGAGACAGTGCAGGGACAACACACAGCCCTGCCTCACAAAGCTCCCAGAGATCTAAGATAATGTTGAGACCACCTATATAAAGGCAGGCATGATGGCTGTCTCTGGTAGAGTGGAAATCTTATCCCCTCTGGGGTTATATAATCTGGGTGCTGTGTTTTGTTTTGTTTCGTTTCGTTTCATTTTCTTGCATCTTAGATGGCATTTGTTAAACTGCATTATGAATGTGGGTCTGTTGATGGATTTGGAAGGAGACTAGCCTTTCTGTAGTGACGCTGTTGCCTTCCATGTTCCGCAGCAACGCGTCCTGGATGCTGGTGTTTTATCCCCACTTGCTGCCCAGCCACAATATGACAGATTTGCTATTCATTCATCCAGCTCAATCATAGTTAACATAATGGGCTCTGGTGCCCACCCAGATGCGGTGGATGGTGTCCTCAGTTGATTACAAAGATTGTAGCCCAGGCATTTCAGGAAACCGCTCTTACTTCCTGTCCTCGTATCACTTCTGGGGGTTGAATTTTCTGCTCTTGTGTTGAAAAATGAAGTAAGGGAAAGGTTCTCTTATATTTAATGTGTCTTGTATAATGATGAAAGATAATCACAGTGCCTAGGATTTTTTCTTTGAAATCAGAACAATTAAGGGTAGAAGGAAATATAAGCCACTTGGCTTTGAACTCTGAGATATATTAATTGTCCCGAAGGCTCAGATAAAGGAGGCGTGCTCATCTTTTTCTCTTCATTTGGATCTACAATAATCTTTCAGTTTAAGAGTGGAAAAGGTTTAAAGTCCTCACTCTTTTCCTTTTCTTGAATTTTTTTTTTTATAAAAATGAAGTGGAAGGGCAGCCCATAGGTGATGTTGACCAGACTTTTTATCTAGCATTTTAGTTTATAATGTGCTCGATGTGCTAGTGGATTTATACCAGGTTCCATAAGAGGTACATGACTCTTATGTATCTGGTCATATTTATTTACTTATTTATTTGGGCATACTTAGCTACATTAAGTTATGGTCTTCTACTTTTTAGTCTATTGAACCAAAAACTATAAAGTTTTCTTTCATCACTTAAAGATCACATTTTTTTAGAGAGACATCCTCCTCCTCAGTGACATCTTTCTTATTTTAGAGAAGAAAGCATAGTTTTTATCTTGGGTTAGAACCCGCTTGTACTTTGAGGAGGTTCAAATTTCAGACTGACCTGAAGCCTTTTGAGGGTCAAATTTAGTTTGCTCTTAGCAAAAAAGACAGCTTCCTAGCTCAAAGAGGGGGGAAATTTTAAAGACTTACAAGATACTCAAATGCCTTCTTAGGTATCAGATAGCTCTCAGAGAAAGCATTTGATGCAGGGAGGATGTAGGAATTAGAAAAAATATGGGCCAATTTTTCTTTACATACAGTCATATTTAAAAGCAGTGGAAAAAGTTCTCAGGTCTTCGAGTTTTTAAAAAATCAGTGACTTAAATCAGTGACTCTTGGAAAATTTTGGTTGTTGCCAAACCCAGAAAATGGTCTGGTTTGACCTGAGCCTCGTAGAAGTGAAAAGTCCTGTAGCTGTCTCTATGATGTATGAAACGAACCCAAGAGATGTTGGAACATGAGGTTGCGGTGATACTTTTTAGAGCTGGAATTGGATCACCAGGCAGCTACTGTCCGTTATAGATGTACTCATGTCTTTCTGGCTATTATGCCAGATAACCAAAAGGCAAAATGAGGTCAAGAGAGGTGAGATGGGGCATCAAGGAGTCCTCTAAACTTTCCTCAGAGTGCCAGTTTCCTCAATTCACTTGTTTTGGATTTGGGAGTTTAATGTTGCCTGAAGTTACTCTGCCTTCTGGCTAAAGGAGGTGGATAATGGCTGTGGAGAACAGAGGCCCTGTTGTTGCTGGGGGGAGTGACGTTGGCAGGGTCAGTCCATGCCCTTTGGGTTCCAATTTGGGAAGGGCACCATTGACAGCAGGGCAAGGTGATGACACCCAGCCGGACCTGGCCTCCTGCTCACCCTCCATTACCATGGGTCTATGACTGGCTTACCTCACTGTCATTTCAGTGGCCCTTGGCAGCAAATGACCCTATGAGCAGAAACTTGGACACATTTAGATGGTTTACGAGAGCAGGCAGGGCAGGCCCTTGTACGAAGAGCATGGAGAGAGTCCAGGGGCTTCTTTTTTTAGCAATATTGCTTACTCCTTTACACACGTCATCTTAACTTTGCCCTGAGCATGGACCACAGATGGCTTACGTTTCAGTAGTTTGTATTTACCTTAATGTGAAGTGGGGGGAACATCAGTAGCACAACCATGACGTAAGTGTCATTTGGGCTTGAGGATGAGGCTAAAATAGGCAGTAAGAAGAAAATACGAATTTACTGGAAAACAAATATTGCAGGTGGTGTTCAGACGAGATCATTGTGATGGTACAACTCTAATCGTTTGCAAACAGTATCTCGCATACTGACTCATACTCAATTGTGTATTTTTACCTTGTGTAGCAAGGGTCTTGTAAAGTGATATTTTCAGTGAGGAATATGTACTTAGCCTCCTTAAATAGCCTTCCATAAGTGCTCTTTAATGACAATGACTTGTTGGAGTTGCAAAGGAGGCTCCGACAAAATGGAACCTCCTGTCCTGGGTTTCTCAGTCCATAAGTACATGGTTTTAGGGACTTGCTAAGTGTCCATTGGAGGTGCGAGGTGGACTCATCCCCCAGTCATGGGGAGGGGCACTTGTCAAGTTTCAGAAACGTGGTTAGCATGCAGTACTCAATGCTTGATTTTTTAAAAACCGAATTAAGGGCCTCCTTTGTGTATTTTCAACTTTTTTTGAGGAACCTCCATACTGTTTTCCAGAGTATCAGAAAGTATTTAGTCACCATTTCTCAGGAGTCAAAAGTTGGATGTGAGTCTGAGCTCATTTGATGCTTTTTATACTGAAAGCTAATGTTGAGGGCAAAGAATACCTAATCCCCGAGTGTTTTAAGCTTTTTCATAAGCCTTAGAAAGCATATCCTAAATGAAATATAGAAGATGAGTACCTATAATATTTTGGTGTCTATGGGGCAGAGTATTCTAAATGATTTTTCCAGAGCCCACTGCTCTCGAGTTATTTTTTCCAACCTAAACACGTATGACTTTTAGGGGTTTGCAAATTCATTCATATATCGATTTTTGGGCTTAAACTAATGGCACAAAAAGGTTTCAGCTTGGGAGCAAGGGATGTTTTAGGGGTGTTTTTTATATTTAAAATATAAATCTCCTTGGTTGCTCCAAGTTAGAAATGATAGAATGAAAGAAGGAAAAGGAAAGAAGTTAATGGTCTGAAACGTAGGATTGGTATGTTTTTATATTCAGAATCGGAACAGTGCACTGGCTTTGGCATTTGGGAAATATTAATGTTCAGAGTTGTGGCATGGGAATTTGGGAAAGAGGTTTGAAGAAAAAGTTCATATGACAAATTTTTAATAGGAAGGAAGTTGCTGCTCATGTATAAGAAATACTGCTCTTCTGTTCTGCGTGGGCCAGCCTTCATGGAGTGGCCATTCACGGCATCATTACATCTCTGCTGATACCATGGCCAATGGATGCCATTACTGAGCTGTGACCACCTGCTTGTCACTAAATGGAGACACGGGTGCCTGATCTCATTTTGCCCTCACCATGGCCCTATGAATTAGGGACAATTACTGTCACCCTTTGGGAGATGAGAAAACTGAGGTTTGGAGAGGGGAAAAAGAACTTGTCCAAGGTCTCTGAGCTTGGCAAAGCTGGGACTTGAAGCCGGGCCTGTCTTTGTATTCTGACAACTATGGAATAGGATAAAGGAAGCAGAGTATTTGGGAATGGTAACCTTGGAAGCAGTGGTTCTGGAACCATTTATTTTTTGTATGAATCTGATTGGTGAAAGACGCTTAGAACGATGTCAGATACTTTGGAAAGTGCCTGGCACAAGTGGAAAGACCTCAGTATATGGCATCTATTGTGTTGTCATTGTTTGCTACTAATAATATTAGTATTGATCAAATATCAGCCCTCGAGAACAGACACATAAAAGCTTTTCTTGGCTTGATATACCAGAAGCGGAAGCAGCTAGTCTGAGTTTGAGGTTGAGCAAGGTCATATGCGGATACCGTTTAATTCAGGCCTCGTGATCTTAAGCTTGAAAGTGTTCTTGAAATTGCCTTATTCTCCCTACATTAAGCATCCTCCTCACATGTACTGCAGATTTAATTGTTAAAGCAGCCTTTAGCAAACTTATGTGCTGAATTTGCAAATATGAATGCGAAAAAGAGTTTCTTCTCTCTCTCTCTCTTTTTTTTTTTTTTTGGTTTTGTGTAGCCTCCCCTTTGGAGATTATTTAGGATTGATTATTGTCGTGATCGTACAAATCTTGCTTTCTTTACATAGAAAGTCTAGAAATACTGTATGTTGGGTGTTCCAGGACTTAATTGACCTGGTCCAGCCATTACCTCAACACTTCTCTTGAGCTTACCACATGGGTTGTTTTCACCATTACCACTACTCTACACGATGTTGACAGTCCTCATTTCTCAAACGTGGCTTTGCCAGCCATCCACAGGAGGCCCATTTCAGCTGCCAACTCTATTAGCTTTCTTTTCTTGCTTAACTATTTACCAGAAACCAAGAGGCTTAAAACATCTCCCATTTATGATCTCACAGTTCTGCAGGCCAGCACTCCAGGCAAGCTATGGGAGGCCCACGTTCATCGTATCATAGGCTGAAATCAAGGTGCCTCCTAAGTTAGGTCGTGATCTGGAGGCTCTGGGGAAGAATGCTCTTCCATGCTCATTAAGGTTGTTGGCTGGACACAGTACCTTGCAGCCATAATGCTGAGGTCTCTACTTCTTGGCTGGCTCTGAGTTGAGGACATTTCTCAGCTCCCGAAGGCACCCTCAATACTTCTCCTGTGGTCCCTCCATCTTCACAGACAACAGTAGTGTCCAAAGGCCTTGTCAAGTTTCAGGTCTCTCTAGCTTTGCCACCAGTCAGAGGAAGTTGTCTCCTTTTAAGAGATCATTTAGTTTTATGTATGGTTTTACTATAAAACCAGGAACAGTGGGCTACCAAGAGACACTGGAGGAGAGCATTTACATTTTTTAGAACTAATTACTTCTAAGCCACAGCTGGTGGTAATGGAACTACAATAAATGGGATGAAAGAGATGGGAGTTCAAGTCTTGGTTCTGGGACCATGAGTCTGGAGAGCTTTGGGCATATTTTCTGGGACTTGATTTCACCATCTGTAAAATGAGAGAGCTGGGTTCTTAGGGTCAGATATTTTTTTTTTCTTCTTTTTCCTTTTTTCCCCTCTGCTCTCATTCTGCCTTCCCCTGGCAGATCTCATTAATCAACCATCTTACTCAACTTCCCTGCTGAGCTTGGACGCTGTCCTAGAATCCTTTTGACGTGGCCCTCCAGGGAGTCACAGCAATCTACTGGAGTTGGCACTGCAGATGAAACCTGTGTGTCATCCTAGCACTTGGAGGTCCCGTTTCATCTGAAATGCGGTGATTCTCTGAAAAGGGAAATTATCAACTCCCTTGGCCAAATTGCAGACAGCCAGAGAAGAGCCAGTTGGCCTTGGCTTGGCTTGTCATACAGACATCTGGGGAGTGGGTTCGGTTTTCAAGCCACAAATTGAGGTGTGCAGAAAAAGTCACTTTCCTTCTAATTGAACTTCATTTCTAGTTTGAGCCCCTATTCTGACTAGTTGTGGCAATGAAATCCCAGTCAATTCACCATACTCCCTTTGGCTCTCCTTGGGTTCGTTCCAAGTTCCATGGACCCATGTAGATCCCAGGCATGGAGGTGGAGGGGCTGCTGGTACTTTGCTGTCACCTGCTTGTGGAGACATCCTTGCTCCCAGTTGTCTTTGATTTTGTTCAGGAGAGACCAGGCTAACAGATTAACCCCCCAAACTCAGTAATACATAAGTTATTTTCTTATTCAGACCAAGTCCTTTATGCCTTGGGCGATTATCCAGGGCATCTTTCATCCATATGGTGATCAAGGAATTAGCTGTATCTCTCTTGTTTCAGCATGCAGCCTCGAGTCCCTCAGGCAGACAGCTGGAAGGTCATTGGGTGGCTCTTAACTATGTTGGTCTGAATGTGACCCATGCCTTCCCATATCCATTGGCTAGAGCTGGACACTTGGCCTTACCCATCCCCAGGGGACTGGAATATGTATGCGTGGGGGTGACACGTAGATATCAAGCAAGCATTGCTGTAGTGTACCACAGTTGTCGATTAATTTGGAGTTGCTTCTGCATTTTCTCATCCTGCTTGCAAGTTTTGAGGAGGTTGCCAGCTCTCTGTGCTATGCTCAAGCTGCTCTTCAGCCCACCTGCACCATACATGTATGTCTTTTGCCCACTTTCTTGACAATAGGGATGCTTAGTACTTTATGCCAAGCTGATTTTGAGGCCCATCACATTCCTTGGGAGTTTGGGTATGCTGGAAAAATCAGCCAGATGCTGGTGATTTTGATACTAGTACATTTTGATAGAGACCCACCTTAGAAGCAGCCTTCTTCATACCAGAGATCTGTAGTTATTCCAGCCTTTGTTTTGAGGGGCTCCATGACTGGTACACCTGCCATTCTAGGCACCAAGACCTCTGTAGAGGCTGTGTTGAAGATAGTCACTGAGATTAAGAAGATTTCTGCTGTTTCTTGAAGAATTATGTATGGCTTAACCTCAAAGCCCCTAGAAACTACTGAGCCAGAATAGTAAACATCTTGTTCTGTTAAAAAAAAAAGTGCTGGTGTGGGATCACTGTGGGACCCTGCTAGCTTTCTACACTGCTGTGAGAACAGAAAGTGTGGGTGTTTCCAGGTCCCCTAAAACTATCTGGGGCTTCTTTTCTTCCTGTCCTCTATGTCTGACTCCGCCAATGTGGGGTGGTGAGGACTCAGGGCTCCTTCCCACAAACCATTCCTAGAGACACTCCTTGGTTTCTCCTGAGAACTCACCAACATTTCCAGCCTGCGAAGACTGGCTGTCCCTATGGGCACTGGTGAGTGGGGGTGAGCAGGGTGAGTGGGCAGAAGTGGCTCCAGCTGTCTCTGACCCCATTCTTCCCAAGCTTAATTTATCCCCAAGCTCTACGTTAGAGAAAGTTCAAAGCCAAGCCTTACACTCTGTTGTTCTGGGTCCTGGTGTGGGCTGTGAGGAGAAGCAGTCTCTCCTCCTGCAGAGAGACTCTGCTTCATCATATTCTTACTCCGTCTTGCTTGCTGTAAACATGTCACTTGAGAAGGGAAAGCAGATTTTTGTGGTTCCCCATGCCCAACACAAGGATATCTTCTGGTGAGGAGACTTGCTATGGAATTTGTGAAGGTCTCAGCTTTGTTCTTTCCTCTCATCCAGCTGTGCTTATTGCTGGAAAGAGGGTTTGGATTTGTCTCATTACTCTTGGCTGCTGGGTCCTTCTTCCTTTCTCAACTGTTCATAAGTTGAAAGAGATTTTTGTCTCCACTTCTCTCTCTGTTTTCCTCTCTCTTTCTCTGTGTATCTCCATTTCTTTGTCTCTCTCTCTCTGTCTGTCTGTCTCTCTCCCACACACATGCCCCCCCACCCCACCCTGATCCCATTCTAACTTCCCTGATTTATTTCCCACTGCTTTCTTTAACCTGTCAATCATCTGGATAAATTAAATCACTTTCTGTGCCTGCTTCATTCCTCTTTGTGTTATTCAGTCTGTTGGAAACGACCTTCTCTATGAGAAGTTCTTACGACATCTTTTTTTTTTTTTTTTAAAGATTTTATTTATTTATTTGAGAGAGAGAACAAGTGGGGGCAAGGGGGAGAGGAAGAGCAAGAGGGAGAAGCAGGTTCCCGCTGAGCAGGGAGCCCGATGCAGGACTCAATCTCAGGACCCTGGGATCATGACCCGAGCCGAAGGCAGATGCTCAACTGACTGAGCCACCCAGACGCCCAGTTCTTATGACATCTAAGTGTAAATCTTTCCCCATTTTTTTTTTTAAAAATCGTCTTATACGAAGCAGTATTATGAAGTGTAGAAAATCTGGAAATTACACAAATATATATTTCTGTATTTATAGAATTATTTCTATCTATATAGAAACATTTAGGAAATACAGAGAAGTATGAGGTAGAAGCAAAAGCCCATAACTTTATCATCTAGTTATAAGGATTTTGATTTCTCTTTTCTTTTCCTTAGCTTTCTTTCTTTCTTTCTTTTTAACTTTCTGATAAATTTGTCTGAGGGATACCCTTGATTTTGAAGTCCACCTCAGGTGCAGGTCTTTTCAGATTCCTTTGTGTACAGTCACTCCCAGCTAAGACGGATGGCATCTTCCTCAGCATCACTAGAAAGTTGGTGTCCCCGCTCATCACTGTGTGCATGGGGATGACACGTAGATATCAAGCAAGCATTGCTGTAGCATTGTATAGCAGATGACCCTAAAATATAGTAGCTTAAAACAACAAGAAAAATTGTTATCCCACAGTCTCTGTGAGTCAGGAGTCAGAGCAGAGCCTGAGTCCTCTGGATCTCTTACAGGTTACGATCAAATTATCAGTTGGCTGTAGTCTGCTCTGAAGGCTTGACTGGGGGAGAGTCTGCTTCCAAGCTCACTTGCATGATTGTTGGACTGAAGGCCTCAGTTCCTTGCCAGATGTTGGTTGGAGGCTTCCCTCATGTGTTTGCCCTGTAAGCCTCTCTGTAGAGCAGCTCACAACATGGTGGCTGGCTTTCATCAGATAGAGCACGTGAGAGAGCAAGAGAGGCAAGCAAGAGAGGATCCAGAGTCTTTTTATAATCTAATTCTGGAAGTGGCATCACATTACTTTTGTCATACCTTGTTCATTAGAAAGAAGTCACCAGGTCTAGCCGCATTCCTAGGAAAGGGACTCTACAAAGGCACCAATACCAGGAAGCAGGATTGGGGGGCCACCCTGGAAGCTGCCCGCTGCAGACAGACTTATTTATGAGCCGCTGTCTCTCCCACATTGGACTCTGTGGCATCTTGGGCAGAGCCCTGCCTGATCATGTTCAAATCTCTTCCCTCCCCAGATTAGTCAGATAATGCATCTTGCAGGTGAGGCAGGCACTCGGAATCCTGACCGTTTGGACTCAGAACATATGCCTTTTTCTTAGTGGCCTCTGCCCCATCCTACCTCTGCCTTGCTGGGAAATGCTCAGGCTTTCAGGTCTCAGCTCATGTACCCCTCTCCCAGGTAGGCCATTCTAACTTCTTTCATGCCATTGATCACTTGGACAGTCTGACACTTACTCTTTCTTAGAAAAATACATTTCAAGTTCATAAAATAAAATGAATAGAATTATAAGAGAGTCCAATTATAATGAAATATAGTTATTAAAATATAATCTCCTGGATATATGATATAGTAATTTATGTGCTTATTTATGAACATCTTAAATAGCAAGATCCAGTAGCAGGTTTAATTTCAACATAGTGATGATAGTAAATGCAGTTTTGATATACCAGCGACAACTGAAATGTGGTAGGAAAGTATCTGATTTCTATTGGTGACGAAGTCTCAGGTTCTTCTAATATGACTTTTATTTTTTTATATTCAAAATTCAAGGGAATGGTAAATTTCAGTGAGACATAATTAAAAATCAAGATAAGATTCTTTTTTGAACATCCTGAACCCGATTAAGAACTCCCACCCAAAGGAATGGGTCAGCTGCCTCTGTGTACCCCTCACCCTCTTTTCTTCCCACGTGCACCCTGCCTACCACTCCCAGATTAAGGGGTCCTTGCTTGATCTCTTGCTGCAGAGTGGAATGGCCAGTGGGTTTCCCAATAGAAACATGAGGCTGATGCAAGAGAAGAGGAAGAGCAGTTTGATAAGAAAATGAAATGGGACACAGTGAATAAGGGAGTCCTTCCTGATTGTGGAGCAGGGAGTTTGGTGTTCTGCGGCCTGGAAAGCAGAGAACAGAGCCAGAGTGGACTGGAACAGAGCCGCAGGGCTTGTGTGTGAGAGGGCGTGAGGGGGTGGAAGGCGACGTGGAAGGCATTGCCCAGGTATTTCTGTCAGATTGAGGTAAAGATTCAAATTGTGTGTTTTCTGGCTGCCCGACTATTGTGTCTGCAAGCTCATCTCGAGGCTAGAGCTAGACCGTGAGGGGGCATGCTTGGATTGGATTTGCTCACTCACGACCCTGTACTGTGATTATTTATGGAGACCAGGGTTGACGTACCATGTCCCGAGAGCCAAATCTGGCCTGCTGCCTGTTTCTGTACAACTCCAGTTTTCAAATTTGGGGCACGGTTCTTTCCCAGATGCTATATTGCTTGGGTGCTGCTCCATGGCTTGGAGGTGGGGCTTGAAGACAGAGACCCCCTGGGAAACTTTCCTGCACTTGCCCTGCCCTTCTGATTATGTCCCAGCACAAAGCCACCTTGCAGGACTGTGCCACTGCCATTTACAAAAACTTCTGCACTTTTCTTACCTCTTTAAAACATGCTGGTATTGACAGCTCAGCCACAGAGCCGACAGAATCAAATTAGCATTCTTTAATGTACATGGATTCTGTGAAGATAACTAATTCACTGCTATAAATGGACTTGTTTCCTCCTTCCCCAAAGCTTTGCCCCTCCCCTGGGAGGCTCTGGCGATGAAGAGATTGGCTGTGTCACTTTGATGACTCATTTAATTTCCAGCTACATGAGTGGAATGCACAAGTCCAAGGCAAGGGTGAGGTGTGTATTCTGACTTAGGAATTGAAACATCCCAAGTGATTTCAGTGGCACCTCTCAGCCCTGGCTGTAGGCAGGTGGTCCTGACTTTCTCTGCGTGTGCCCGAGGGTGGACCAAACAGGATAGCCCTGCGATTATGCATCACCAAGTAGAGCTAAGTAATTTCCCCGGGGACAGTGGATTTATTAAATATTGGAATCCTGACAAGCTCTGTTGCTCTCTATCTCTCTGGTGATGTGCCCTGCCCATAGATGACCTTGACTATGTTGAGACTACACTTAGCTTGCACCTTGCAAGTGGGGCTTTCATAGAAAGGCCTTGTCCTGCATGTGGCAAGAGGAGATTTGCTTTTCTAGAACTTTTCTTCTCCATCTTGCTGTCTTTGCTACTGGAGAGCTCTATGTAGCGTAAGCAACACTACACCCACAGGCGTGAGCAGGACTCTGGCTTAGTCCTAATAATTGAAACTCTTTTGATCTATAGAGTCTTGTGCAGGGAACTATCTCTGCTTTCAAACTGAGGACTGAGGACCCCGGCTTGGGGACTTCTGTTTTATGTAGCTGTCTCAACTACTCGATGGAGTAGGAGACGTGATTAGGGTATGACCCCAAGCCCATTTGTTTAGTGTTCTGTTTTGGTGCAGCCTGAAACAGAGGTTCCCGAAATTACATTTTATACCGAGCTTTCAGTAGTAGAGGCAATCCGAGGTTAGCTCTACCTGTAGAGCATTTCAACAGTGATTTCTTTAATATAAAAAGTAGGAGGGCGCCTGGGTGGCTCAGTCGGTTAAGCGACTGCCTTCGGCTCAGGTCATGATCCTGGAGTCCCTGGATCGAGTCCCGCATCGGGCTCCCTGCTCGGCGGGGAGCCTGCTCCTCCCTCTGACCCTCCCCCCTCTCATGTGCTCTCTCTCTCTCTCATTCTCTCTGTCTCAAATAAATAAATAAAATCTTTAAAAAAAAAAAAATAGGAATATGTGAAACTAGCAAAGGTGACTCGTTTGTTCCTTTAATACGTACCCGTTGCACACCTTGCCTCTTGGAACTCAGGCGTGGTGCTGGTGTGCAGTGGGGAGAAACACACAGATAACTCTTGTCTGTGAAAGTGCTGAGCTAGTGGAGGGGACATAAGTAAATGGGTAAATACGAAGCATGAGGTGCTTTGAAGCCCATAAGCAACTGTACTAAGAGAGCAAAGAGGGAGGTAGTCAGGCAGGCCTCTGAGAGGAGGTGACATGGAAGGCGAGACCTGATTGAAGTCCCGGTCTGGGCCTTGCTTGCCTCAAAGCCTCTCACTGACAGTGTCCCCCAGGCTCAGCGAGAACACCCCTCCCAGCCTGCTTTCTCTCGTGTGCCCCTCAGTCTCTTACCTGTTTGGTTTGCCTTTGCATTGCTGAGCCCTCTGCATGATCCCCTCATTCCATCCTCTTTCTTACCCAAGCACTGCTCATCCTTTGGGTGTCAGTGTAGGCATCCTTCCTCTGGACAGCCCTTCGTGACTCTCGAGTCTGGAATGGGTGCCACTCCCGGAAATTGTCTGCACATCCCGAGCTTCCCTTATCGTGGTGTTGAGCACACTGCTGTCTTGCTTTCCTCCTTTATGAGGCTGTGAACTCCCAGAGGGCACGGACCATGGCTGTCTTGTCCATTCCTCCATCTCTGGCCTCCACCCTGGTGGCCAACACACTCAGACTTGTGTGAATGGGTGCTGGAGGAGGCTGTGGCTCCTGAAGATCTTGGAGTTGAGAGGAGGAAGGAGCACCCAGGGGATGGTGGGAATTGGGACAGCACGTGCCGATAATTTACCAATCTCAATCAGGTATGAGAAGAGCAATGTAGAATAAAACAGCGTCAAGGTCAGTGCCCCCTGTCCCTGGCTTTGAGCTAGTGGGAATGTTTTATGATTTCTGAAATAAGAAGGCATCACTATTTTTGTGTAGATTCTTCATATATTTTGTGACTCTTAATCTCCTCCATTGTGCATCCAAGTAGCCAAAAAGCACATGGCTACTTAACTGTGTTAGAGAGACCAGTTGGCTGATAAGGAGGCTGATCGGGAGTTCTGGTAAATCTACTCCTGTTCCTCCCTGTGTCATGATGGACCATAGGGGGAGGGAATGGCCAGGCTCTGAGGAGGGGAGGTGGACCCCGGGCCCCAGACCCTAGACCCCAGAGCTCACTCACACATGGCAGCTCTGTAATGAGGTGATTCTTCACTCCTTAAACTACTGAGCATGCAGATGTGTGCTCCTGACAGTTATGTGGAGCCTCACACACCTCAGAGAACCCACGGAGCGTCCAGTTGGTGTGGTTATGTGTTATTGGTGTCTTCTCTTCTCTGCAGATTCTTACTGGGAATAGATGAATTTGTTGTATAGAATTAAAGCCTTAAATGAGGAGCTTAAGCCCTGTGTTAGTGCAGCATATCAGGAGGTGAGGCAGGTCTGAATCAATAGAATTTACTGGCAGTTAGGAATAGATATTTGCCTCTGAAGGATGTGCCGTCCCAGTAGGTCTATGTGACCATTTGACAGGGGGCTTCTACCATGTTGTCTGGACCCAGCATTGCTCACCAAATTGCACAGGGTGGAGGCCTACTTCCACGTGTTAAAGAAAACCATCCATGGGGCGCCTGGGTGGTACAGTTGGTTAAGCGTCCAACTCTTGGTTTCGGCTCAGGTCATGATCTCAGGGTTGTGAGAGTGAGTCCTGCGTCATGCTCCATGCTCAGCGCGGTGTCGGATTAAGACTCTCTCTCCCTTTCCCTCTGCCCCTCCTCCCTCAAATAAATAAATAAATCTTAAAAAAAGAAAAAAAGAAAACCATTCATTGCTCTCAGTGTCTCTCTCTCAGCATTTATAATATTAAAGAGAAAGGGCTTATTCCATATGTGGTCTCAGCAAATCGAAGTATGACTGACAAAAGCAATGGTAACAACACATGTATTTTTTGACATAGAAAGCTTTTCATCACATAATACATAAAAATACATCATAAAGTGGCATATATAGTACAATTCCAGTCTTAAAATATATGTTCAACACAGAAAAAATTGAAGGACCCACCAAAATATTAGTTTTTATTTTTTTGGTGGTGGGTGGGGGGACGGTTGGTGGAATTATCATCAGATTTCCTATTTTGATTATCTGTAATTTTTTTCAACAAACATTTATGAAGTTTTTAACAAACAAACAAAGATATGGAGAATTAGACATTGGACCTGAGTAAATATAAGCTCTTTATGCTGCCTTATAAGACTAGGTCGACATGCTAATAGCCCTTGTGGATCGTAGTCATCAATTAAGTAATAGACCATGCTGTATGAAGGACAGATGTGTCAGTGTAGAGACAAAGGGGTGCTGCGTGCATGGTTCTGGGGCATGCGCACCCTCACGGTCATATGCGCTTGTGGAGCTGAGGAATGGGAGCTTAGGGGTCTTTATGCCAATATCATGTGCATTTCTAGACCTCTAATGGGATCTCGGAAAAGAAGTGACTGTGCTGAGGGACATACTATCCTTCCAATTCTTAAGTCACCAATCTGTGTGCTGGACTCTGAGGATGCAGTCAGTGGTCATTTATACCTTCATGAGCTACAGTGTAATGAATGAAAATGCACTAAACAAATACATATGTAAACATATCAGAAACCGTAAGGTTGCAAGGTGAGAGAATAAGAGCTATCTCTTTCCCTGGGAATCAGCCCACTAAGATGAGCACAGACTTTCAGTTTTGGCTTCTTTGCAATTGAATGCAGTCATTATTAGCTGAATCACAAACCATATCATGGTGCTTAGCATTGTTTGTGCTTGTAGATTAAAGTCTGTTATCAAATAGGGAGCCATGGATGCGAAAAATAGGTCTTTATTTCTGAAGGCAAATTTACCTTGCAGTGAAGCAGTTGTGTGCTGAAGGATGTGGCTTTACGTGACACTCAAGTAATTTTTACCTTAAAAAAAGAAAGGGATTGATTTACGCTGTGAGCAAGCAGGACTTAGAAACGTGATTATAATTATAGGATGCAAATTGCAGAATTCAGTGAGAAGAAATCTTGTCCAATGAGAATTAATAGGAAAGGCGGAGTCAGGTAGTGGAAAAGGTGCCAATCCAGCTGTCCCAGGTTCTGGGTGTTCATCAGGGCAGGAATACCAGCTGTCGACTGCTCTGGAGTAAATCCTTCCCATGTCCAGGGTTGGAATTCTTCCTCTGATGAGTTTAGAGGTAGACTTTAACCCACAATGCAAGGTGGTGTTTATGGTCCCAGAATATAATGTGAAGGTTGGGTTTCTAAGTAATTGTATTATATGTTAATAAAAAAATAAGTAATTGTATCTAAAATACTGAACATGAGAATAAGATTCTTCCTGGGTGTCTTGAGTTTAGATACTTATTAACTGTAAGAGCAGGTGAAGTGTTTTTAGGAAGTGTTCATGGCAAGGGAAAGAAATTGCTTTAGCGGCTTACTGTACGCACCTGGCTTTCA
>NW_022589716.1:11674907-11713428 GCF_004348235.1 Phoca vitulina
CCTGAGCCGAAGGCAGACGCTTAACGACTGAGCCACCCAGGCGCCCGACAGCGTTGTTCTTGATCTTCCAACACCAGAGGGGTTTGTGTGTGTAGCTATATCTCCAGAGGGAGACACTACTGATTTCTTCACTACTGCTCTGAGGTATGAACGTACATAGATATCTGCTGTATGAAAACTTCTCTTCTTTTTTTTTCCTTTTAAATCATTAAAAGCTTTATTAAGTTTTATACCACTGTTAATTTTTTAGTTTTGACAAATGTGACACAGACTGATATAATGTTACATTAAAGGAAGTTGGGTGAAGGGTATGTGGGTACTCCCTATACAACTTTTCTGTAAATCTAGAATTTTTTCAAAATAAGTCTATTTAAGGAATACATTTTTATTAAAATGTCTTTTAGTTGTAAGGATGATATCTAACGTACTCTGAGCAGTAAACGACCCTGTCTTGATGAACAACTTCAGTGTGAACGTAAAACATAAAAAATAAATTTGGTTGGAAGAAAGCTCCTTCAACACTAGAGCGTCTTAATGAAAACAGTCATCAAATTGCCCACCTCACTAATTTTTCCAAAATCAGAATCAGAAGAGGATGTTCATTGCAGTATTGTTTACCAGAGTAAAAGATGTTTCCAGATAAGGGATTGGTTAAATAAATAATGGCCTTTCAATATCCTGGAATGCTATGCAGCAAGAACAATAATGGTGTGGAATATGGTTGACATTAATAATGTTCTTGATATCTGGAAAAGGTAAGTCATAAAGGAGTATGTGAATAAAATACCTAACTACATACAAATGAGGATAGAAAATGTTCTGGCAGGCTGCGTACCAAAATACAAATTGTTGTTTATAACTAGCATGTGGGTTATGAATGATTCTTGTTTATATTTTTGCTTATGTTAATTTACTACTTTACCTGCCATGAACATGTATTGGTTACTTAATAAGGACAAAAAATTAATTGCCCCCACCATCAGGACACAAATTTAAAAAGCAGTTATAGGTATGATTAATATCTTCTACCTCAAACAGTGAAAGTGACATGCCCATATGTAAACACTGCCCAAATTTTGTCCCTTAAATATAACCGTTAAGGTGCCTTTTGCTTGAAATACATCTTTTTTCCTTTGGCTTCTATTCTTATTCCTGAAAGCTCAAACCACAGTTCATCAAAACCCCATGTCATTTTTGCCAGTGATGTTTTATGTCACTAAATGATCTGAATCTGTAGTCTTTTTTTTAATGTATAGACTTGTCAAATCACTATGTTATACACCTGCACACAACAGAATCAGACTGGAGCAGTTGGCTTTCTGTAACTTTTATACACAGTGTATCCTACTTGGTGGAAGTGGTCAACTCCAAGCAGTTTGTTGGACAGATTCATCATAATGTCTAGGAAAAGAGCATTCATTCATTCATTCATTCATTTACTCAACTATTGAGTGAATTCATGTTATGTGCAGGATGCTGGACTAGAAATTATGGAATATAACACAACCCAGGAAGGGAGATGAGCATGCAGATAATTAATAAAGGAGAGTGATTATTGACCAAAAATTATTAAAAAAATACAGGGGCCAGAGAAACAATCCTCATATATTTGAGCAGTTGACTTTCAACAAGGCTGCCATGATCTTTCAATGGAGAAAAAATAGTCTTTTCAACAAACAGTGCTGGGACAATTGGATACCCACATTCAGAAGAATGGAGTTAGAACCTTGCCTCACGCTAAATGTAAAACCTGATTCAAAATGGATCAAAGACCTAAATGTAAGAGCTAAAACTATAACACTCTTAGAAGAAAACATAGGGCTAAATATTCATAACCTCAGATTCGTCAATGGGTTCTTAGATATGATACCAAAAGTATGGACAACAAAATAAAAAATAGATAAATTGAACTTCATTGTAATTAAAAACTTTGGTACTTCAAAGAACATCATGAAGAAAGTGAAAAGGCAGCCCATAGAATGAGAGTATATATTTGCAAATCATGTATCTTATAAAGGACTTATATCTAGAATATATAAAGAACTCTTATAACTCAATAATATAAAGACAAATAACCCATTAAAAATGGATAAAGGATCTGAATAGAAGTTTCTCCAAAGAAGATATGCAAAATGGCAAATAAATACACGAAAATGTTACATGAAATGATGCTCAAAATCTTTAGTCATCAGGAAAACATAAATCAAAAGCACAGGGAGATACAACTTCACACCCACGAGGATGACTATAACCAAAATGTCAGATAATAAGTGTTAATTAGGATATAAAGATATCAGAACACTCATACATTGCTGGTGGGAATGTAAAATGGTGCGGCTGCTGTGGGAAACAGTGTGGTGTTTCCTCAAAAAGTTAGGCATGGAGTTACCATATGACCCATTGATTCCACTCCTAGGTAAATACCCAAAAGAATTGAAAGAAGGAACTCAAATAGATATTTGTACACCAATGTTCATAAAAGGATTACTCACAATTGCCAAAAGGTGAAAACAACCAAATGTTCATCAACAGATGAATGGATAAAATGTGGCAAATACATACAATGGAATATTATTTAACCTTAAAAAGGAATGAAGTTTTGACACCTGCTACAATGTGGGTGAAGCTTGAAAACAGTCTGCTGAGTCAAATAAGCCAGATATAGAAGGACAAATACTGCATGATTTCACTTATATGAAGTACCTGGTAAAAGCCAATTCATAGAGATTGAAAGTGGAGTAGAGTTTCTTGGGGAATGGGGGAGGTGGGAGTGGGGCTTTATTGTTTGATGGGTACAGAGTTTCAGTTTGGGATGATAAAAAAGTTCTGGAGATGGATAGTTCTGGATGATGATCGCACAACATTATGAATGTACTTACTGCCACTGAATGGTACACTTAAAAATGGTTGAAATGAGGGGCTGCTGGGTGGTTCAGTCGGTTGGGCAGCCGACTCTTGATTTTGGCTCAGGTCATGATCTCAGGGCTGTGAGATCAGGCCCTGAGTCGGACTCCACACTGGGCGTGGAGCCTGCTTGAGATGCTCTCTCTCCCTCTGCCCACTCCCTGCCCCACACACACCTCTCCCTCTCTAAAAAAGAAAAGTGGCTGAAGTGATAAATTTTATGTTAAGTTTATTCTACTACTACTACTACTACACACACACACACAAAGAATAACCTATAAAATCACCTCTTAAGGTATGAGAGGAATCTTGAGTTTTCCAAGACAAATTTTTGTCCCAAATTCTCTCACTTTATGGTTAATTTATTAGTGATTACAAGAATTTGTGTTGTTATTCTATTTTCTAACAAAAAGTGAATTCCTGTTATTATTAATGTGCTAATATTAAATTTTGTAATGCACTCAATGTATTAGTTTGTAACAAATGAGGCTTGGAATGATCAGATATCCATTTATAAAATAAATGAACCTCAACCTTCACATATTTTACAAAAATTAAATAAAAATGGATCATAGATCTAAGTGTAAAGTGTAAAACTATAAAACTTTCAGAAGAAAACAGAGGAGGAAAACTTTGTAACTGTGGATTAAGCACAAAGGTGTTACACATGACACTGAAACATCCATAAAAAAAAAAGAAATTGGAATTCATCAAAATTCAAAACTTTTTCTCTGTGAAAGTCACCATTAAGAAAGTGAAAAGACAAACCACAGATTGGGAGAAAATATTTGCAATTCATGTGTATGACAGAAAACTTGTATCTAGAATATATAAAGAACTCTCAAAACTCAAGAATGAGAAAAAAAAAAACCCAGTAAAATTAGGCGTGATTTGAACAGACATTTCATCAGAGGAGCTATATAGATGGCAAATAAGCATATGAAAAGGTGCTTAACATCATCAGTCATTGGAGAAATGCAAGTTAGTAACACAGAGAGCTATTACTCCATACCTATGAGAAGGACTGATATTCTCTCCCTTCACCCCCAAAGCCAAAACAGCAAACCCTGGGGCACCTGGGTGGCTCAGTCGGTTAAGCGTCTGCCTTTGGCTCAGGTCATGAACTCAGGGTCCTGGGATCAAGCCCCGCATTGGGCTTCCTGCTATGTGGGGAGTCTGCTTCTCTCTCTTTCTCTCTCTCTCTCTCTCTCTCCCTCCCTCTCCCCCTCCCCACTGCTCATTCTCTCTCTCTCAAATAAATAAATAAAATCTTAAAAAACAATAGCCAATGCTGATAACACAAATGTTGGAGAGGATGCAGAGCAAATGGGACTGACAAACATTGCTGGTGGGACTGTGAAATGGTGTGATCACTTTGGAAGACAGTGTGGCAGTTTCTTATAAGTCGGGCATACGCCTGCCTTCCGACCTAGCCATTCTACTCCTAGGCATTTACTCAAGAGAAACAAAAACTTATGTTCACATAAATACCTGTACCTGAGTGGTCATAGCAGCTTTATTATTATTTATTATTCATAATAGCCCCAAACCCTACAAGGGTGGTGAGGACTGTGATGAGTTGGAAGAGTCAGGGTCCCCAAGGGCGCATGGTCACAGGGCAGGCTTCATCTAGCAGGGTGCAAGGAGCCTTGTGTGGAGGGAGTGGTGCCCCAGGGTAGACCTGACTTGTAGGAGACAGCTAGGTGATGGAGGGTTTGGTGCATGAACTTTCCAGTTGTAGTGGGCTCTGTAGGGCTGCTGCCCCCAGGTTCAAGGAATTCCTAGGCTTTGGAAGAAGAGGAAGGAGTGGAGTGTGGCTGGTGCACCAGTGCAAGATGGTGTGATGATAGATGAAGGAGAGGTTGGTGGGGTTCAGGGGGAGGACGTCTCCCAGACTGCCTCTCTGCAGCCTCAGAGGGGCGTGTATTCTCAGGTGCGAATTCCAGGGGCCCAAAGGAGGCAGGACTGGACACGCACGGCCGGGAGGACCCTGGGGATGTGCCTGAGGCACTGAGGCAGAGACAGGGGTGTGAATTGGACTTGGCTTGGCTGGAATGGTTTAAAGTGAACACATCTCAGCAAAATCCAGGGGGAAGGTCAACCAAACCTTTTCCAGAAGATTGCTTTGGCTTCCTTCCTTTCCCTCCCCTTCTTTCTCGGTAGTTTCTCAGGAAGGTATAGTCCGTCTTGTTGCTTTCTCTTTTCTTGCCCTCAGCCCCCGTTGCACAGACTCAGGTCTGTTGGAGAGGGGAGTCTTACTAACATAAGATGGATGGGTTTGGCCACAGGGCGTTCTGCATTTCCCAGGATAACATTTGTCTTTATTTTAAATCATCAAAACAGCATTTAAGGGAGAACAGGGATCTGTGCATGCTTTTATTCACCGTGTTTTCCAATTGCTGGCATTATTCTCTAATAACAGGATGTGTACATGATATGATGTCGAGGCCACTGGGCTTCAGAGCAGTCATTAGCTTTCCCTCAAAAATAAAAAGAGAGGCTGCCGTTTGAATAATGATCCCTGGTTGTTTTCTTTGTACATGGGCCATTTCCTTAATTAGGTTTCAAGCTTCATCTCTCTTGTTTTTAACTAAAAAGCCAAGTGAGAGAGAGACAAATTGCATTGTGGGGGAAAAAGACAGGAGTGCATTTCATGCACAGTAAGGGACAAATGAGTAAACCGGGAGCTCAGCGGACATCCCAGCAGTCACCCCAGTGGTCACACTGACTTGGGCAGAGCTGGGCTTGCGTCTGGGCTCGATTCAGCATTTTTTGAGGTTGGGGGACCTTTGTGCACATGCCAGGGAATACCTCCCCTACTTCCTATCTAGAGTTTGTGATCCAAGTCCCAGAATTTGTGTTGAGGGTCACCTTTTTTTCCTTCGCTCTGCCTTGAAACGACCTTGAGAGTGTATCTCAAAGATGATCGCTTTAGGAGTTGGGACAGCCTGGGTTCAAATCCTGCCCTACTGTGAACCAGCTCTGTGACTTGGAGGAAGTTATGGAGTTCCTGGTAGCCCCAGGTAGAATGGGGTGATGATAGCCACTTCACAGGGTTGTTCTGGGATTAAACTACTGACTTCTTACGGGAAGCACTTAGAAGGCACATGGGGCAGTTAAGCTCAGGGCTGCTGCAGCTGCTTACTTATTATTGCTATTATTATTAGCCCCTGCAAGAGTCGTAGTGGAGGCTTTAGGACAGATGCAGATTGCTATTTCATCACCCTATCGGCAGTGAGGGGAAGGGAGTCGGCATGTTGGAGCTGCAAATTACAGAGAACATTGACAACCTCATTTATTTTCCCCCAGAGTGTTGTGTTTTCTCACCTGTTGTTTTTAACTTCTGAGCTCCCTGAGATGCCGAAGATGCTGTCATATTTTGAGTCCGTTATATATGGTAGGAGATAACTTTGAAGTTAGACTGGGACCTTGATTCATAAGTTCTATCTTCTCAAATCAGGGTACTTTGCATATTAATGTAGAATTTTTTTTTTTTTTTAAGCTGGACAAATGGCAGCACCACTAAACAGTGTTCCTGATCTGTGTAGGCAGGAATTCCTCTTTATTCCCTCAGTGAGCCTCCCCTCTCCTTTCCCGCAGTTCCACACATGGGGAATAGGGAGATGAAATCCACAGTCTCTTTCCTTTAGAACTCAGATTGGGGTCCATGGACCGATAGCATCGGCATTGCCTGGGGTACTGGTTAGAAATGCAACATCTCCAGCCCCACCTTCTATCTGAATCAGAACCCCCATTTTAACCAAACCCTGTGGGAGATTCATGTGCATATAAAAATGTGTCAAATGCTGTGATATCTTGCTCTCATTGGGAAGATGGACCAGTGAGTCAAAATATAAATACCGGTGAGGGAGACTAAAGTCTGGTCCTGGGGGATGAGGGGACTTGCTACAGGTAGCGACCCCTGATCAGGGTGTTGACTGAGGAATAGGAGTTGGGTGGGAGAGGGTGGGATGAGGGCAAATAGAGGAGGGAGGGGCCTCTAAAAGAAAAAAAATTGGGTGTACAAAGCCAGTGATGGCAAGATCGTGGGACCTGGCAATACTTTTCTCAGTTTGGTATTTATCATTCCCTGGATCCTTTTCAGCACTCACACAGGGCATATGTCTGGGTCATGGGAGATAATTTTTGAACAATGCAGAAGTGCTTTGATTCTCTGGGACTAAGAAGGGAAGAGTATGGGTAGACTTTGGAGTCCTCCATCTCCTCTGGATCCAGACTCTGCCACTTGTGGGAAGAAACTTGGGCCAATTAGTAGCCTTTGCAAGTCTTTGAGTCTTCATTTGTGACATGTAGCTTTGGATACTTCATTGGTTTGTTGGGAAAACTTGGTTTGTAATGAGAATCATGAAATTTATGTTTCTTGACCTTCAGATATGTGGTTCCTATATTTAAGTCAGTGCTTTATAGCCTATCTGAAACATAATAAAGGTGGGGAGGGGGGCACAGGGTCATGCACTGGTTCTCCTGGTCTAGGGCTGTGGAGAGCTACCCTCCATTCATTCCATTTGCAAGGAGAGTATTTGCCCAAGTAAGTACCTTACGATGAGTGCTTCTTCAACTAATGTGTACATCATGTTATCAGAGCTCATTTTCACTTCCTGTTTTTGGTTGATGTTCCAGTTTTCCCTTTTGCTTTCCTTTTTGTGGTTAACCTAATGTAGCCCACCACCATTTTTAATAAAAGATGAATGGGTTAAAGGAAGCATGGTGATAACAAGACCATGGAACAGATCAAAAAGCATTCAATTAACTCGAGAGTCCACAGAACGCAGAATGAATGCAAGAAAAGGCAGATAAATTCAGGGCTCGTTTATTAAGTACAATTCACCTTGAATTCAGAAAAGAGAACTTCTTCAGTAAAGGATAAGTGACAAGATTTGAAAAGAGTCCCCCAGGGAAAGAGGATTAACAAAGGAGACATTATACAATGAAATAGAAGTGAATTAACGAATTGATTTTTTGTAAGGGTTAGAAGATACAAGATTTATTTGGAAGATAAATATTTGGTAATTGAAACCTGTAAGTGTTTTGTTGCTGGTTTTTACCCAGGGAAGATTTCCCCACAGTGAAAATCTTATGGCTGATGAGCATGGAGTGGTGTAGATCCTATAAAAAGGATGCTGGACTCTCTCTCTCTCTCTCAGCATTCGTCTCTGTATGCTCCGGATACATTTTTTTTTCTCTTTTAGTAATTCAGAGGATTTCCCCTCTAATCAAAGGAGTTAGTTTAAAACTTACTGAGAATAATTTGGAACCAGAAACTTAAATCATATTTTTAACAGAGGAAGTTCTTTTACTAAGGGCTTTGTATTAGATTTTTGTTCCTTTCTCCCTGCACTTCACCTGAATTCCATGAAAGCATTTCTGTGGGTTTCAGAGGAGCGTCCTGAGACCCATCTTGCCTGTTGACAGTAGAACATGGCAGTTTACCTGATGGAGGTTTTATAGGATGTGATGCCCTGTCGCCAGGTGATGGACTTGATATAGGAGATGCCACCGGCAATCTGTGCCACGTGGCCCATTCTCTGAAACGGCCCTTGCGTGCCTTCCTGTCTCTGACCCTTCCACAGAATGTTGGGTTGGATTGCTTGACTCATTAATTCACAAAGGATTATTGATTTTCTGATGATCTATAGCTTCTTTGCCTTCAGGATATAGGCTGTGCTGCAGACAGAGAGGGGGTGGAGGTTGTTTGGAGGTTGTTAGAAGACAAAAGTGACTGTGTGCACCAGCCCCTGACTTCATTCCAATCGCCTACCATTATTCTTTATTCATGCCTCTTTCCCCTTCGTTCTGTTAATGGAAGAAATGCACCTCTGATTGCATATTTGGCTTTTGACTATGCTGATTACTGGGTACCAGTGTTACCAATCTCGTTATTGTTACCAGTTCTTATTTTTGATGGTCAAATGGGTTAATTGGTCTCTTTAAAGTAAGTTGTAATTATTTATGTTCAGAGATAGGAAAAGGGAAAAGAAGACATATTTTAAAAATATACAGATTATAATTATAGATCTAATAATCGATGCAGACATTATACAGATATAATAATTTTTATAGGAAATTACTACATATTATAGTGGCCCCTCCCCCGCCCCCATACACAGCTTCACTTTCTGTGGTTTCAATTACCCCTGGTCAACCACAGTTCGGGAGGAGTTACTCCTCCTTCTGACATTTTGTCAGAAGGTCAGTAGTAGCCTAACGCTATGTCACGATGCCTACGTCATTCCCCTCACTGCATCTCATCATGTAGGCATTTTATCTCACATCATCACAAGAAGGGCGAGTGCAGCACAAGACGATATTTTGAGAGAGACCACACTCACATAACTTTTGTTATAGTATGTTATGATTATTCTGTTATTATTTTGTTATTTTTTTCCTATGCCTAACTTATACATTAAAGTTTATCATAGGTGTGTATGTATAGGGAAAAAAAGATGGTATATAGTATATATAGAGTCTGATACTATCTGTGGTTTGGTTTCAGGCATCCCCTGAGACTGTTATATTAAAATTGCAAAGGTACTGCATATACTAGCTAAGGATTTGCAAACAAAACTTGGTCACTGTACCAATTGAAATAATCCTAACTTCCTTTACTTGTTCTAGTTTTCTTTGTTCCCAAAATGTATCCCTCTTTACCCCGTGAAACGCAGCGTGCGTATGTACACAGATGGACACCCACAGACACGTACATTCCAGGTTTTGGGGAGAAGGGAAGAGAAGATTGATTCCCGTGGAACTGTATCCCTTGGATCAAACCATGTTTGGAAAAAATGAGTCATTTGACTCAGGCAGACATATGTCTCCCACCTGACCATTGTTTAAGATTCCTTTTGTAGATTTGATGTACATTACAGAATATGTAATTTAAGGGAAGAGAAGAAAATACTTTCCTAAACTTGAACTGCAGAAGCCTTGGAACAAATCTGCACACAACTTCAGCAGTTCTTGTCTTACATTGTCACTGTTTTGATTCCTGATCTATCATGTACAGGTTAGCATTGGCGTCTGACTGCACAAGCTCAGATTTCCTGAAAGCCCTTAGTGTTCTAGTCAGTTTTATACTAAACCTCTCTACTTGAACAGCACATTCTCCTCTCACCGGTAAAATCTTTCAGTCAAGGCTTCTAGCCTTATAATTTCTCTGCCAAGAACAGTTCCAGCATCTCCCAGGTGCAGTAAAATTGATGAACGGCCCCCAGAAAGTTAAATCTCCATACGAGAGCTAAGGAATGGAGATATGGAAGTGGTTGGCATGGTTCTAGGAGTCTGTTTTAAAAACAACTTTTGCTTGTGGAGAGGATTCACCA
This sequence comes from Phoca vitulina, assembly GCF_004348235.1. Lineage (NCBI taxonomy): Eukaryota > Metazoa > Chordata > Mammalia > Carnivora > Phocidae > Phoca > Phoca vitulina. The sequence goes on from NW_022589716.1 coordinate 11,685,152, forward strand.
CCATGTCTCTCCAATGTTGGGAAGGTGGCGTTTTCAGCAGAATGTGCTTCTCAGAACATTACTGAACTTCCATGGAGAAAATGCTGAAGAGCCTCGAGTACAGAATGGAAATAGCACTTGGTAGATCTTCTAATTCTCCATTTTGAGTTTAGTTTTTCCGGGCTGTTCCCCAAGAGCATCACTCCAGCTGAGCATGCACTCTTCATCCACATACATACTCTCCCACACACCAGGACCTTCTAATAATTGCAAATGCTTAAAATGAAACTGCCTTTCATAAAGTCTAATGAGCTATGAGGAAACTGTGTCCATGTACCAGTGAGTATCAGGGTGGATGGCCTTTTCTGGCTGATCTCCATGACCTCATCCTATCCTGTCTGTCCTCTCTTCCTTCATCCATTTCCCTCGTCTTCCTCCTCATCCAGTTGTACATAGAGGCGTTTGCTTGGGCTTGGTCCTGGGATCCCTCTCTTGCTCTCCTCTCCTTTGCCTCCTGCCTTTTGTTACTGTGAGTGAGCTCATTCATTCCCAGTGCTGTCTTTGTTCATGGTCCCCCTAGCTTAGGATGTGGGCACATGCCATTCTCTTTGCTTGCCTCTTTAGTTCCTCCTTTCCTCTCAACTCATTCCTTAGCTCTCCATTCTAACAGTGGTTCTTCAGAGAAGCCTTTTCTCTCAGTCTCATTTGGGTCTCCCTTGTTGGGTGCTGGTTGTTGCAGTATATAATGACACATGTGCTCTATGTTTTTATCTGATTAATATCTTCCCAGTAGACTCTTAGCTCTGTGAGGGAGGGAAAGTATATTGCTTCTGCTCTTTAGAGTAGTCCCACCATTTAGCACAGTATCTGGCACATAGTATTTCCTAAATGTTTAAGACAATGAGTAGTTGACTTCGTTCAATAGTCTTTCCTGACAATGTCACGATCTGGTTGAAAGCATTGGTTTTCTTCTAATGATACTTGATTTCCTAATGGATGCTGCTTTGTTGGCTTGTTTCCTGTGAAGAAATTGATTCAGAAGTCCTTATTCTACTAAAGAATTGCCTGTATGAAATTTCTTATTGGGGGCCATCTTCAAAACCCTGGTTTTCATGGCAGTGTGTTCACATATATGCAACTGTGCTTGCTATGAAATGTATTCCTGAGTCTGTACAATTTGGTGGCTCTTCCGAGGCTTCACATTAGGATGTCCACACCCAGGGTCTTGGCTCCTGGACCCTCAGGAGGCCTAGCTCAGAGGACATCCTCAGCTGTTGTTAGCTGCTAGCATGATTGAGTAGGTGGTTGACTTGGGGTGAAAAGTCAGCTCATCTGCTGTCAGCCTCATCAGTGACTTCGGGTTCTCTACTCCAGGAATCCAGGCACTCCTGGTCTTTTTTTCCACTGTTCATGGTCCTCATCCTAAGAGCCTGTCTGAGGGCAGTTCCCTCCAAGAAGCCTTGACCTAATAGCTCACCTGTTTTCTGGTGGGCCTGCCCTATGCCCACACGGGGCCATAACATGTGGTGAGACCAGCAGCTGCCCCAGAGCTAGTCCTGTCCCAGGGGCCGTAAGGTGCTGACGGGGTAGAACAGAGAAGACAGTGCTGCACTGGGCCCTACAGCAGTCATACCAGCCCCAAGAGGTATAGTCAGAAGATGTAGGCTGCAAGTTTGAGGAGGAACAGGGACAAACAGGGTGGCAAGAGGAGTCTAGAATCCATTGTTCCCTGAGGGATCTTGGGGAGTGTATTTACCCTGAAAAAACAGATGACATAGGCAGCAGATGGTGCCAAGCACTGCTTTAAACACTGTATATAAAGAAACCCCTGTCATGGTCATAACAACCCCAAGAGGTCATTGCTATTATTAACCCCCACTTTTCAGATGAGACTGAAGCGGGGGATAGCCGTGACATCTTCTCCAAGGGCCCATGGGGAGGAAGTGGAGAGGAAGTGGTGGAGTTCTGATTCCCATCCTGGCAGCCCATAGTCCTACCCCTATGCCATATGGCCTCCCCATCTATCTTAGCATATGGCAAGGCAGGATGAGACTTGGTTTGTAGGACCAGTTGGCACAACTGGGTTCTAAGGGCAGCAGTACAGAGAGGCAGAGAGAGTTCAAGTTGAGTATGTTTTCTGTTGCTCAGCACTACCCTAGAGCGAGGCAGCAGGAGGCTCCTTGGAAGGGTCCGGGGGCCCCTTGTCCAGATGTATTGGACAGAAGCTCAGCTTTTGGAGGGAGATTGGGCTTGATGGTCATCAGGATTTGTGTTCTGTGCATTCAGTATTGAAAACAATTCTCTAACCCAAGCCTTAGCAACATCTGCACAGGGACATATTTGTCTGGATAATTCTTTGTTGTGGGGACTGTCCTGTGCTTTGTAGGATGTTCAGCAGCATAGCTAGTCTGTACCCACTGGATGCCAGGAGCAGCTTCCTCCCACAACCTCCTTTCGGTTGTGAAAACCCAAAGTGTCTCCAGACACGGATGTTCCTGGGGGGCAAAATGGCCTCCAGTTGAGAACCACTGTTCCTGCTCTAACTGAAACTCTCCTCTTTTGTGAGAGGCCCGTGTTTTATTATTTTTTGACCACATCCACCCCAAGGGTCCCAGTGTAATCCAGTGAGACCCTTGAACACTCCCCTTCTTTATTTTGGTAGTTCCAAGGATGAACAATTTTGTACTTGAGCTTCCTGGAGGAATAATTAGAAGATACATCCTGTTGTCATCTACAGAATGATCTCATTTTGATTAGAAAGAAATAGTTATAATTTATACATTAAAAAAATCTGTGAGGATATAAACCACAGGGTAAACCATGGTATTTTGGGAAAGTGGGATTAAGGGTTTTCTTTTTGTTTTTGTTTTCTGTTTGCTTGTATCTACCTTCTGATAGTTCTTCCTACAGTGAGAACATTTTGCTTTTATAATAAGAAAAATTCGCATTTTACCTTAGGAGAGTGATTGGGGGAGGTCAGAACTTGGGCTCTCTGGCCTTGAATCCACCTTTAGCTTTCTATTTTTCACCACCTCAGACCTTGCTTCTTCCTATTTGAAAAGCAGCATCATATAACAAATTTAGAAAACTGGAAAAATTGTACCCCAGTTCTGCCACCATACCCCAGCCAGGTCTAAGAATTTTGTTGTGGCCCCGCCCACTCTGTTTTGCTTTGGGTTTTGGCATGGCTTTAGTTATAAACAATAACGCACTTCCCTTAGCATTATTTTATGAGCAGATTTCTATGATAGCAGACAATGGGTGAAATATTTTTTGACACGGGCATCTAGTAGCTGTGGAGAAAGGCTGGGTTTGTTCAGTGGGTTGTTTAATTCATGTCTCGAGTGTAACCTTCTGAGTTAGTCATATTTCTCTTTGCATGTTATGAGGCATTTATTATACTTTTATGTCAGTGATTACTAAATTTCTTTGAACTTGACACTTTATATATTTTTAATCACACAAATAATACATGAATGTATGGTCTTTGTGAAGAATTCCAATAACCTAGTAGTATGTAGGAAAGAAAATGATCGTGCCCATCAATTCTGCTCTAACACCATGGCCTGAGATAAATATTGTTTCCAATTTAGTGTTTACTCTTCCCCGATCCATTTGAGAAATCATCATGTATTGACAGAGCACCCAGAGAAACTCATAAACTATAATCTTCACTTACCTAGACAGCAGAGCCATCTGGGAGAATTAATTATTGCAGGAAATGTCCACAATTTGATGTATATGTTTAATATAGAGAAATCGTACATTGGATAATGAATGTGTGCTAATGACCAGACGGTCCATATGACAGAGACTAGCAGCCAACAGGTAGATGCCCTTCACTGTTCGTACCTCGGCTGACTTTTTCTGGGACCTCTTGCTGTTCTTGGGGAGTGTGTGGGGGTGCTAAACCATGTCCATGCCTTGGAGAGAGTGCAGGGGATTCTGAACTTAGGTGGGAAAAAGAGACATCTTTTATTCTCACTAACCTCGAACCGAAATGTACGCCTTTATCTTAGAAATGTAGGTAACAAGTCATAGTGGTGCCTGTGACTTTGTCGCTGGCAGAAATCACAGATATTTTCATATCATACTGTAGTCGATGCAGATGGCTGCTTGCTGTTGGCACTCAATCCTTGGCACCAGGGGTATGGTGGCTACACACTCAGTACTAGATCTTGTCATTCAATGCACCCATGAAGAAACACCGACGTTACCGCATCGCAAATTTATGTTGTAAACATTTTGAAAACTGAATTTCAGTATAATTGGTTTCCCTCCTGTGTGTTTTCTTTTTTTCATTGAAAAGTATCATTCCGGGACATCTGGGTGGCTCAGTTGGTTAAGCGTCTGCCTTCGGCTCAGGTCATGGTCCCAGGGTCCTGGGATCGAGCCCCGCGTCAGGCTCCCTGCTCATCGGGGAACCTGCTGCTCCCTCTCCCTCTGCCCCTTCCTCCCCCCGCTTTCTCTCTCTCTCTGTCTCTCTCAATTAAATAAATAAAAACCTTTAAAAAAAATGTATCATTCTGAGAAAGGGTCAGTGGGATTCACCAGATGCCAGAGCAGCCACTCCCCCAAATCCCCATCTTAAAGGCACATCATAGCATGATGATAAGAATAAGGTGGATGTGTTGGTTAATTTCCTTATAGTTTCCTAAATACATCTTAGGAGAAAAAATATTGGTAGCATAGTGATTGTGTGTGTGTGTGTGTGTGAGAGAGAGAGAGAGAGAGAGAGAGAAACGGAAACCTTAGTTAACATTCCCTAGGACTCTACGATTCTTCAAACCACCACAGAAAAAACCCTATTTTGGGAGTAATGTGTGGGCTTCTCTCCGCCTGTCTAGATTCCTCAGTTTCAGGGCCTTATTTCCATGCCTAGCAACCCCGAATGCCCGAGGAATCCAGTGCTTCTGGCTGTAAGTGGGGGGTTTCTCAGGGAAGTCAGCCTCAGGTGACCCAAATGGTGAGGAGGACCCTGGCTCTGTCCGCACTGGCTGGGACGCTGGGAAGGCAGGAGGTGGACATCTGTCCCTTACTGGCCTGGGCTGGCGTTGCCCTCTTGGTGCCTCCCACTCATATTACAGTAAAGATCGTAGCAGTGCCGGCTTCAGGAGTTAGTGGTAGATGCCAGGAAACCATCCGCACCCTCCAGCACATCTCAGCTGCAAATGTCGGAGATGGGGATCCTTGTTATTCTGTCTCAGTCTCCTCATGTGAAGATGTATGAGGAAGATGTTTAGACACAGTTTGTGTCTGGGTCCCAGAGTGTTCAAAGAAACAGACTCAGCAGCAGATTTCACACGAAAACATAGATTGCTGGCACTTCTTAACAAATGGAAGATTGGGTACTCACAGGGTGCCCCTCACCCCACAAAGATCAGCAGCAGCGGAAAAGTAACGGCCAGTTAAGGATGGGACAGAAGCTCTGCTCTTTGCCAAAGGCTCCAGCCTGGCTTCATTCCCTCACCTGGTACGACCTGTCTAGCCTCTGGAAGCGTTTGAGTTAGTGGCTTCTGAAATGGATTGTTTCTAAGTTCCTGTCAGATTCTAACATTGTGAGCTTAAAGATCTTGGGGAGAAGTGCTCTGTGCTGGGCTTGGTGAAGTATGTCAGAAAATCCCTGGATTCTGAAGTGAGGGACAGCGGAACTCCTAGAAGGCTCTGATTCTGTTTTGCATCTCAGCATCAGGGCGGCTCTGCTGTAACAACTTCATTTTTCGACACTGTTTATAGTGGATAAAATGAGGGTGTCACCTGCTGGAAATTCCTGCAGCTCCTGTGGGCACACATGAGGCAAGGGGATGTTTGCATGGAGGTTGCCGATGCTGTGGGACCATTTCCTCTTAGCCTCTGATGTCAGCAGTCAGGAACAGAATCTCCCCAACCTTTGTACAGGGAGACTGAGTTTTCAGCTCTTCCTTTCAGTAGGATGGAGGGCAGGTTCATAACTATTGGGCATGATCCCACCACGATTCTCCACGTTCCCCAAGGAAAAGCTAGGGTCCAGCTGTGCCATAAACCAGGGCCTCTATGTTCAGTTTGGAGTGGATGGAGTTAAAGGTTCATTCAGATGCAGGGTCCTAACCCTCATTCCAGCTTCTGGCTCTGTAAGTACAGAAACCACTTGAGCAGCTGCAAATAGTATTAGCTCTAAGCTTGTTACGGATCTTGCAGACTCATTCATTGATTGCCTTCGATTTCCAGGACATCTTGGATATAGAATTAAAGAGACTTTAGTTAAGCCAATTAACTTTTGTGGCGCCTGGGCAACTAATATCGTATGCTAGAGAAGGTCACTGATGTTACTCAAATAGCAGTTTTATTTGAGCTGGGATTAAGGAAATCGGACAGAAGGTCTAAGAATTGTTTATAATGTGTTCCTTTCTGTGTTGCAGTATCTTGGCCTTTAACATCTGAGCCTGACCGTAATTACACATACAAGTGATTGGATCATATTATCCTTTCTGTAGATTGTTGACTTGATTGTGCCAGCTCTAAATTATCCATCTTGCAGGTGGTTCCCAGCCAAGTTTTAATCGGAGGTTTCATCTACCTCCAGTTTATCAAGCTTTTTTTTTAAGATTTTATTTATTTATTTGACAGAGAGAGACACAGCGAGAGAGGGAACACAAGCAGGGGGGAGAGGGAGAGGGAGAAGCAGGCTTCCCACCGAGCAGGGAGCCCGATGCGGGGCTCGATCCCAGGACCCTGGGATCATGACCCGAGCTGAAGGCAGACGCTTAACGACTGAGCCACCCAGGCGCCCCCAGTTTATCAAGCTTTTAAACTGAAGTGTGGTAGTTGAGAATATAGACTCCAAGGCCATGCTGCCTGGGTTTGAATCCTGGCTCTGTGACAGCAGTGTAGACAGCTTGCAGCTGTTGCTTTAGTGTCTGGATATAGCGCCCCAGTCACGGGTTCTGTTTCCCGCCCTCTGGTCCATTGGGTTGGCCATGTGGCTAGTTAGTGCCAGTGGAATATGAGCAGAGCTGCTGCATGTCGCTTCCAGGCTGAGGAGTGAGGAAGCAGGTGCATCTTCTCCTCACCCTCTCTCCCCATCTGTTGGCCGAATGCAGAAGACTCCAAGGCCTGAGGGGAGAGCAGAGACACATGATGGCAGGATCCCGGGTCCCTGAATCACTATGTGGAAGACTGCAGACAAGGATGGGGTGGCTACATGAATGAGGATTAAATGTGTATTGTGTTAAACCACTGAGATTTGGGGATATTTTTATTATAGTAGCTACTGTCCCCATAACTAATACAACCACTTACTGGTACGATAACCTTGGTAACTTGGCTAATCTCTCTGTGCCTCAGTTCCTAACCTATAAAATGGAAGGAAACAATACCTATTTGACCTTAAGTTAAGTGCTCAGTAAGTGCTGGCTGTTATTATTAAAAATAAATTATTTTTATTGTCATTGTTGCTAGTCCTTCGGATCCTTGGGGAGCAGGAAGGATGAATTATTTTAAATTGGAACATCAGAAAAATGTGTTTGAAAAGAGTAGGCTGGAGAAAATAATCTATTTCAAGTCGTCTAGGCTTTGTAAAGTAATGTTTCATTATTTGCAGTTTTGCTGTATTTAAATTTGCTGGCGTATATAAAATACACTCGTAAATGCACACAATGGAATTGTTCCTCTCTAACACACGTGGACCTCTAGTCATTACTTTGGCTTTTAGTGTTGTGAGGATGTATGTACAGCATAAAAATGTGCATTTCAGAGCCTCAGATCCCATGCAGTAATCCAGAAAATACCCAGGAATGGGATTTTTTTTTTTTTAGAAGCATTGAGATCATTTGATTTTGTTCAGTAGGCAGATGAATTTCCCTGTTTCAAAGCAGTGCGTTATGCCACCATGCTGGGGCAAGGATGGTTCTATCAACAGCTGGTTTAATAGCTTGCCTCTGACTCAACTCCCCTCATATAAAACAGGAATCGAATGCAGCATTCACACTCAGTTTTATCTCCACAGAGCTAAAATTTATCAGTAGCATTTGTCCAGTTGACTGTGTTGAACAGTAAAAGCTTATGAGACTTATCAAGGTTAAAAAATAAAAAGAGTATAGACAGTAAAACAGGGAGAGGAGAGATACCCATCTTTTAATTTGGGACCTGACAATCCGAAAGTACTAGAAATCTGTCAGAGACCACCCACTGCAGAGCCACCTGCTCTGAAGAGTAGTGTCCTTCGAACTCTGTGATTTAGGAGGGCAGTCCAGACAGTGAGCTGGGAGCAAGGACGCCAGGGCCACGAGGGCCAGGGGACCCCAGTAACTCCTGTGGCAGTGCTCCTTCAAGGTGAGGACCAGAAGGCACCTGGAGAAGCCATTTAGACCAGACCATGACCTCCATCCCCCAGCTGGAAGGTCTTAGTAACATGCTGAGCAAACTCTACTGTCTTCAGTGGTGGTCCATATCCATGCTTTTCTCCCCACAGAGCAAGAACTGCTTGCAGGTGATCGTCCAGATCCCACAAGTGGCCTCCACGTGCCTCAGCCCTGCAGAGGTTGGAGCCCAGCTGTTCCCTGGCCACCCTGTGTTTGTTCTTTGGGTTGTAATGTGGTGCCCTGTCTTCCCTCCTTCTGTCCTTGCTCAACAGGGTCTCTTCTTCTCCTGCAAATTGTCTCTTGTTCTGATGGCTTTGACAGAGAAGAGCTGTATTTTGTAAGGATTTTCCCCACCTAACTAGATCTGGAAGAGCACTGCATTAATCGTGGATGGTTTTTGGACCTTGGAGACACTCGATTAGAATTACCTGTGTGAAACAGAATTATTTGTACAAAATGGCACTTTCCATTTTTAAATAGAAAAATATTCTTCTGTGACCTAGAGTTCCATGCATTCAGTTAGGTTCCTTGTTATGGTTAAGAAGAAGCATTCCTAACATCAGCTTAAAGGATTTGGAAATATATTTACTTGGAAACATAATTGCTTTGGAGTGTTGTATTTTGAAGTGACACTTCTGTATGCAATAATTGAGTCGAGAGGAATACTAAGTACATTCATGTCATAATAAGAAAATGACACTGCTTATAAGGAGAGAATCCAAAAATTGTAGATGATTAGTTTTTATTGCAACACCTTTAGTACCATATCTAAAAACTGTCATTTCCTCTATGTAAATAGAGACATCTAGCATCCGGTTCCTGCCAGCAGGGAGCCATTCCCCAAAGAGTTACTGTTGAAGACCCCTCAGTGCCTTAGAAATGTGCTTGAAAAATGCCACTGCCCAGAGCAGCATTCAGGGCTAGTTCATCGGTTAGACTGTGAACATATGTTCAGAGTATCTTCTTGTTGTTGAGGCAAGAGAATGACCATTCTCAGAAGTTATAGAACAAATGTCAGAATTTATTACCACCTCCGCCAATACCATTACCATTTTTGGAGTGCATTACTCTGTGTCCAGCATTCTGCTGGGTACTTTACACGCTTGACCCCCTTTGGTCATCCTAAGCACACTAGGAGGTCTGGTGTCATATCGTTTGCTGATGAAGGAAAGGAGGCTGATGGAGGCTGAGTAACTTGTCACAAAGCTAGTGAGTAGTGATGCTTGAACTTAGTGTACTAGCTGAAAAGTCTGTGGTCTTAGCACATTGCCAAACTGCCTAGCAAGTGGGATGCATGTTGTTGCTCTTCCTGTGTCTTGAACCCCAGCCAGGGATTCTAAGCCAAGCAGGATGCTGCTACCAGATTCCAAATCAATAGTATTCCAGCAAAATCCATGCAGATTCTTTCCCACTCATCCCATCATGGTTAGCCATCTTTGCTAGGAATCAGATAGAGGAGACAGAGCAGGAATTGTATCACTTCCTCCCCATTGGAGGGATATCTGATGAGTTTACGTACATCTAAAGGGACTTCCCCCTCCCTTTCTTCCCCTTCTCCCCATCCTACTCTTGTTACCACTGTCCATTAAGCCTTGGTCACAGAGGTCCTGCCTCTGTTTATCAGCCACCTTGTGGTGGCTCATGACTGTCTCAGGACATTAATAGCATACTTCATAGACTTCATCTCCCAGGATGCAGGGAATTATACATGCGGTACAGTCATCCCTTTTTCTTCGACCCCTGGCAAATTCATTGTTTTATATCCTTCCCTGAAACCTTTTACCTCCCTGGTGACTGTGATGTCCTTCCTATTCCTGGCCAAGTTTTCATTGTTTACAGGACTGTTGATTTGCCCATAACTCCTGGTCCTCATCCCTCCCTTCTCAAGGAGAAGTATATGTCTGTGCTTTATGGACTGTTAGGCACTCAGTAGAAGACACACAGTACCCTCCCACATGTGGCAGACATGATCTACCTGCACTGCACACAGCTGTAACCTTGGAAGGAGACCTACACAGAATGGCTAACTGGGATATCAGGGCTCAAGTTTAGATTGAGATGATCCAGGCATCTCTGTTCCAATTTGCTTATTACTTATTTTTAATAAAATGGACCAAAAATTGGCTTCCTTACCCCCCAAGGGAATACATGCATTTGTCAATAGTCCCCTATTCCCTCCACCCACCTGGCACATGGTAGGCTATTTCTAAATATTTGTTGAATGAATGAAAATAGCAGTGAGTTCAGTTTAGGTTCCTTTTTTTTTTGTGTTGGTGTGATCCTTATTTAAATGATTGGTTTAATGAATTTGGCTTCTGTACTGTGGCTCTTTCAGAGCTTGAAGGAATGAGAATAAGATCGAACATTGAACCTTAAAGTAGGAACATGAAGTATCTTCAGCTCTTATGTGAACAAGCCACCTTTCAGGATTCTGGGCTTAGCCTATCTCCAGGGTTTCCCAGTGACAGGGTTTATTGGGGGATCTGGGTCAGGGGTTTTCAAGGTAAGTGCTGGAGGCTTAGGGGAGGGATGGAGAAGCAGGCCAGTTTCTCACAGTTTCTCTCAAGTCATGGGCTTTGAGGCAAGCTCCCCAGATTCTCACTTGGGCAGGTCCTTGCTTTGCCATCTCCTCCCCTGGACCTTCTGTCAGTCTTCATCTAGTCATTTAATGATGCTGAATCTAGAGATGTAATTTCAGGTTTTGCTGAGAAGATTTGGCCAAGAGACCATGTTCAGATGCACCAGCTCTTTGGCTAAGAGTAATCCCTGCATCCGTCTTCGGCAGGAGGCACTTTGTTCATGGTGTAGCTGCAGAGGTACTCAGAGCCTCTCTCCTGTGTTTGGCTTTTATCCCAATTAACTATGATTGGTCAGAAGTCTCCTGGCCGGAGCTCCCTCTTTGGGGTCTGTTCCAGGTGACTCAACTTCTAGATATGCAGTCATCACGTAGGAAAAAAATGATCCAAATGTATGAACGACATTAAGTGTTCTGACAGTGAAGTAGTGCTTTTCTCTTCCTGGTGTTTGTGTGAAATGATCTGGCAAAATAGATGCTGCAGAAATAATGCATTTCTGTGTCTCCCTTCTCAAATGATAAATGTTCTTGGCTCATCACAAGATTTCTTGCCAAATGCTGATTCTGCTAACAGAAGGAATGGAAGCTTCAGATGTTCTCTTGTGACAGAGGGAATAAAAAGTCTCAGGCTTGCCCTCCTTCTGTGTTATGAACGCAGAGAGCTGTTCTTGGGAAGGGCTGCACTCTGCCTCCACCCCGATCTGGGCTGTGTTGCTCAGGTCTCCCTCTGGCTGCTGCCTCAAGCCCAGGGGGCAGCCCAGAGGCTGGGGGTGGCCAGCGGAAGAGTATCAATATCATCAGCCAACCTGTTGGAATTTGTCTCTTACATTAAGACCTTCAGTTCCGGAAGGCGTTAGTATGAAAATACAGCACTCACTAGAATCCTCCGTAGCAGAAGTGCCAAGAGGGGAAAACAGAAAACAGGAGCGTGAGGATTTGGAATGGGCATTACGTGCAGGCACTGCACTGGGGGCTTTCACAGATGCCCTCCCCCACCCCCACTCCCCAGGCCCCTGGAAGAGGGGCCTCACGATCCCTGGTGCTATGACTCAGGACACTGAGGCCCAGGAGGTTCAGTGATTTCCTTAAAGTGACATGGCCAACCAGCCAGCCCAGACAGCTGCTGTGTCCAGCCGTCAGCCCTCTTGATGTCTTCCAGGGAGCCCACCTCCCATTCCTCTGACTCTTGTCGCCTCTCCACCATGCCATCCCCACATCCTGACCACTTGGGTCCCTCAGCTCCTTTTCTCTGTCTAGTTTTACTTCCCTCCTACCCTTTCTGCATACTGAGGTTTTTTAAAAGCAAACATGGGATTACTGAGTCCCTCCCACCCTTCCATGACCCTGGCTGTTGCCTATCTCCATAACCCACCCACCTCCACACCCCGCCCACCTACCCAAATCAGGATAAGGTCCAAAATCTTAATCCTAGCCCACTCTGTTGATGGCCTGGCCCTGCTTACTTCTTTGGCTTCGTCTCTCAGCAGAGTCCCCACCTTGGCCATCCATGTGCCAATGAAGTGGAGCAGGGTGTAGTTCCTTGAGCCCCAGGCAGCCTCTTGTCCCTGGACCTCTGTCCCTGCTGCCCCCTCTGCCTGGCAGCCTTCCTGCCTGTTTTCTCTCCCCCCTTCCCAGCCTTGTCATCCATTAAGGGTTCTGCAAGCAGGGAGTCACTGCCTTGACCACCCCATCAGGGCACTTACTGTGACGTTGTATCTTCTTAGCCTGTTTACTCATCAGAACACTCCTGACCAACAGACTGCCAGCTTTCTTCAACTTTGCCCTCCTCAGCATCGTGCTTGTGCCTAGTACCCTGCCTGGCGGAGCGGAGACACAGAATAGAAGTGACATGCGCCGGAGACAGGATTCAAATCCCGACTGGCCTGAATCTTTAATGAGGTGGCATGGTATCTCCTCGATGTTTGTCTTTTCCTCTGCCTTCCTTTGTGTGTTTACAGGGACCTGCTGATACTTTCCTAACTCCTTTTCCTGGTTGAAGGACTGCTGCTTTTTTACGAAGCAGATGTAATTGCTAGTGCAGTCCTTGAAGCTATAGGAAATAAAGCGTCACTGCCTACACAGCTGTGGGGGGGGGGGGGGGTGTGTGTGTGTGGCACATCCTGGAGGAAAAAGAATGTGGGGTGAGCTGCCTCCAGGTCTTTCTTGGTACCTTGGAGAACAAAAGATGTTCTGTAGCCCAAACACAGCCAGGGAGTAATTTATAATTAAGGCTCCAGGAACTCCTTTCAGAGTGGGGTTGCTCTTCTCTCTCCAGATATTTTTATTCTCAAGAGCTATGTCTGCTCCTCTGAGGCCAGGCTCCAAGCTCACCCCCTCAGTGGCCCTCGGAGGGACAGAGTCCCCTGCTTGATGTCCGGCGTGCTGTGGCCGTGTGAGCAGCTGTAGCCCTCGTTGGACAGGTGATGTCTCCGGTTTTTGGTATTTGACTCTCTTGGCGAGTCCAAGCCACCATTGGCGACAAGAGCAATGAGACAGGGGTCATTAAGGCAGTGACATGGGCCCTCTGAAACAAGTTTGCAAATATTTGGACTGTCGGCCCCTTACCCCCTGCCCCCGAGTTCAAAAGACCTAGCGATTAGAAGTCATACCTTAATAGGTTTAAAACTCACTCTAGCCGTTTGACTTCCAACTACTGACTAAAACCTCTCAGTGCCTCAGTTCCCCATCTGCAATTTGGGGATAATACCTACCTCTCGGGGTGGCTGTGAGGATTAGACAAATTAATATGTGAAAAGCTTCCGGCCCCGTGCTGAGCCCGTGATACACAGAGGACTCATTTTACTGACTTCCTTAGGCTCTGCTAATGAAGACATGCTGCTTAATTACACAGATTCTAATTGGGACCACATTTCCCTAAAGAAATCTGTTTATTAGGTGCCCATATGCTATTCACACATAACTACAACTTTTATATTTTCTAATTTCCAAAATAGTATGTTCATTGTAAAAATTAGGAAATACAGGTAAGCAAGAGAAGAAAGAGAAAAATCCTTGGTGATCATACGGCCAGATGTGAACATTTGGCATATGTCCTTCTAGCAGGGTGTTCGTGTGTATGGGTATATATGGCAGATTAGTAATTTAAAACACAAAGTTACTGATTACGATCTGTAACATATTGTAACATACTGTGTGTGCACATTTCCTACATTCTTTTACACAATTTGGGATGGTTTTGTGGAATTCTGTTGTACTGTTGTAGTTTCCTTTATCTGGTTGCTGGAGGTCAAATTGCTTGGTTTTGTACAGTAGGCACATTTTTAAAAGTTCTGGATGTATGTGACCATCCCAAGCCACTAAGGGCTTGATTCCAGCAAAGTGGAACATTTCCTGGTAAGAGTAAGGCATTAAGCTTTTTGACCCGATTCCAACAGGCGTTAACACATCTTGAAAAGCAAGATGTTTTTTTGCTTATGGGATAACTTCCCCAGGGTGGGGAGAAAGTAGTACAGGCTTGGCTCATTGGCAAGGAGGACCCATTGTCACATGTCCTGAGGGGAGAGGACTTAGTCTGGCAGAGGAATAGAACCAGTGAATGGTTACATTTGTCCCAGATCTGGAGTCCTTAGCTTGGCAAGGAGCTTTGTATTGAGATTGGTTTGCTAGGTCACCAGGCACAAGTAGGCCTGGGAGACTAGCCCTCATAAAGTCACTGGCTCTTTTTCACAGAGCAGATTCAGAGGAAGAGAGTATGCAGGAAGATCTCACTGAAAACTTGGGAGATGGTTAAAGTTAAACAAATTGATTCCTTTCTAGAGGTCTCTTGGGAGAAAAACACATGCAAGAACGGATATGACCAGAATAATGGGGTCCTATCTAAAAACCAGAAGATTCAGGTAAAGGCTAATTGTGAAATGCATTTTATTTTTCTTTATCTTACGGCTCTAGATCACCTTTCATTACAGAATTACTTAAGACAGAGATTTATTATATTGACTCTGTAAATATTAGACTGGCAATTTTGTTTTGTTTTACTTCTTGAACTTTGTAGTTTTGATAGTGAATCAGCCTTGGGTATAGGCTGGCCTCAGCTGCTGGCTTTTGGAACACATCTGGCAGTCAGCAGAGAACCCCCAGGATTTTTGGCTCCAAAGGCATTGGCTTAAATTCGAACTTAGGGAACATTTCCAGTGATTGTCCTTGGAGTTTTATTCATACACCAGAGGACGCTGTTAGCTTGAACCACGGTTGGTTTGGCTGGAGCCCCACATCTCAGGACAATCCAGTCAACCTCTTAAGGGGTGGAGAGGTCACCATTATAGGACCCAGAACAATGTAGCTGCATCCCTACTTGCATCCTCCTTATACTGTAACATTGAAATTGTTTTGCAACAAGCTTCATTCAGAGAAGTCTGCTTCATTGTGAGTGTCTGCTGTGGGCTGGTGGGTGAGCACAAGGATGTGTCCCTGTCCCCCAGGCCACACAAGCCCCAGGGCCAGGAGAAATGAGCACAGAGTGTGCTGAGCTCAAAGGAAAGGCACAGCCTCGTCATCTTGGAGAACCAGTATAGGCTTGTTGAGGAGGAGGGGAAAGCTAGAAGGAGGGATTGTTTTCCAGATGAGATGCAAGAGAGAGACTCTCAAGACAAACACATAAGATTTTTATGGATGTTCTCAGGGAGCAAGGAGAAGAGTGTCATTTACAACCCATAGTTTGTTATAGGACAATGCGGAGCAGCTCAGAGCATCCTACGAATAATGTAGCAGATGTCTGTCTTGGTCCAGACTCAGGCAGTCTAGAATAGCATTTTGTATATTTCCTTAGGCTCACCTTAATTCTCAGAAATACCAAGCCCTTAGGCCTGACATTTCAGTCAGAGGCCCCGATGCCCCGTGTGGGGGCCCCTTTCCTGCCCTTCTCACTTTGGCTCTGTCAGTATCTAGGGCTGGGCTCTGAGAACTGTAGTCAGATGCCCTCAGACTCCAGGGATTTCATTTTGGTCCCAGGGGTCAGAAGGATTCTCTCTTATGTTCATTCCCATAGGGTCATTCCCTCTGTCCTCAAACTCTACTCTTCTCTTTTTAAAACACCCAGTATCATTGCCTCAATGGACTTGGAAACTGAACTCGGAAGGGAAGTGCCTTGGGTGACACACACACACACACACACACACACACACACACACACACTCACTCTTCCTTTGGGCGAGGAAAAACAGCCTCTTCTCAGTTTACATTTTTTTAAGTAAAGAAGGGGAAATGGGGAGAAAATACAAATTTTTATTGTAAAAATGACCTTTCCATTAAAAAGCCATTACATTTTCCACTTCAAAAATGACTCTCAAGGTCTTTAGAGCCAAGATAAGATGTGGAGCCCCTTGTTTTTTCTAAGTAGGAGGCTGGGGTGAGGGGTTAGTAAGTGGTTCAGGTTCTCCTAACAAATAAGGGTAAATATCAAGCCCCCAATAATTTCAGTTCCCCAGCCTTTTATTAGCTACATAAATGTAAGGGATTTCTGTTGCCATTGAAAGTATTTCAAACTCCATTTGGGAGGTATTTACTAATAAACAATATTTCTTTCCAATGGGAACAAAATTAAATCTTTAGTTAAACCAAACTTTTGGGTCTCAGGACCCCTTTACACTCTTACAAAATACTGAGGACCCCTAAGAGCTTCTGCTCATGTGGGTCACATGTATTGATATTTGCCATATTAGAAATTAAAACCGAGACATTTAAAAGTTAACTAATTCAAGCATAAAAACACATTACATGTTACCAGAAATAGGTATTTTATGAGAAATGACTGTATTTCCCAAAACAAGCAACAAAAAAAAGAGGAGTGGCACATTTTTTTTTTGCAACTCTTTTTAATGGTGAAAGAGAAGACAGGTGGATCCTCACATCTGCTTCTGTGTTCAGTCTGTTGTGATTTTTTGAAATCTGTGAAGAAAATCTGGCTTCACATAGCTATGCTGTTGGGGAAAAGGAGGACTTGGTGGGCCCCTGAAAGGGTCTCAGGGAACCCTCAGCGGATCTTGTGTCACTTTGAGAACTGATGGTGAAACAGATAAGTCACTAGGGTGTGATAGGTTTTAAATGAAAAATTGTCTTTGAGAATTTGAGTAAATTATGGGTCAAATCAGTCTCTTATGAACAGATAAACCCATTATGAAATACATAAAGTATTTGTTTTTATGGTTTTTGTATTTACTGTACGTTTTGTTTTCTGTGGGCTCATTGAGGGTACATAGGAGGTCCTCAATGAACATTTAGTGGATTGAATTGAGATACTAAAATCCATAGCAAAGATTCTGTCATTATAAAATGTTTATGAGATGCTCTGCCATATGACTTTCTTCAATTTCCATTTCAGTTTAGGAGTTGGCAAACTTTTTCTATGAAAAAAAAGTAAATATTTTAGTCTTTATGGGTCATCTGGTCTCTGTTGTGACTACTAAACTTGATTGAATATATAAACAAATGGGTGTGGTTTTGTCCCAATAAAACTTTATTTATAAAAATAGGTGATGGATTGGATTTGGCCCAAGGATTATAGATTGCCTGCTCCTGCTATAATTATACATTACAGTCATAGCCTTGAAACTATTTTTCCCTAAGTCCCCAGTCATTGGTCATGAAAAAATTAAGTTAGTGATGTTTAAGGAAAAAAACCACACAAGAGTTAAATTTCTTCATTTTTATTTTATGACACATTTGGAATAGTCAGTTTCTAGTGTCATTGGCTGTGGGATAGCTAATGAATCTGGGGCAGTCCTCCAGAAGAATGCCTGAGTGTGGTCAAGTTGGAAGTGTAGAATGTTGATTTCAAGAACTGAAGAGGATGGATGATAAAGAGTTTGATTGCTTTAGGTTTTTCTTTTTTTTTTTTTTTTCCTTTCCTGGGTGCTAGTTAAGTTTCTAAGAGAGCCAGAGCCAATTTTCGCATTTCTCCTTAGCTGGTTTAATAATTTTGAAATACAGTCCAGTATCTCCAAATCCAACAGAAGCAGTCCTATCTATTCCTTGTAAGTAGATGTGCTCCGAAATCATGGGTATGGTGTTTTATGCCTTTCCTGTTGCCCTCCTTCCTTACAGAAATACAAAGAGTATGAGAAAGACGTTGCCATAGAAGAAATTGATGGCCTCCAACTGGTGAAAAAGCTGGCAAAGAACATGGAAGAGATGTTTCACAAAAAGTCTGAAGCCATGCGGGTAAGTGCCTCTGGTTTCTGCTCTGTGTTGCCCAGAGACACAGAGGCACCTTCAGAGGACTGGCATTGATGACTCCCCAAGATCAGAGATGACTCAGCTGTTCTGGTAACATGAACATGATAAGAGCATGAATTTGGCTTAGGTTCAGTGGCTGCCTTGGTCACTTACTGAGCTTTGACCTTCAGTAAACCACCCTGCAAGCCTCAATTTCCTCATCTGTAAATGGGGAAAACACACAGGCCGTGTGAAGATCAAACAAAGTTATGATTTTGAGCTACTTAGTACATAAGCAGTGCTCAGTGAATGGCAGCTTCATACTGCCACTTTGATTATTAATCAAATAAGTTGAGACTTTTTGGTGGTAACTCTGAAATGTCTTAGAAGAAAAAAAAAAATTTTTATTTGCTGCAGAAATACTGCTCTGACAGCCAGCCCTGGGAGCTTCATGGTGATACCTGTGTGTCCTTATATCTCTACCTTGAAGCAAGTGCTATTTTTTTTTTTTTAAGGAATCATTTGTTTTATTTTTTAGAGAGAGAGAGTGGGAACATGAGTGGGAGGGGCAGAGGGAGAGGGAGAGAGAATCTCAAGCAGGCTCCCAGTTGAGCGCCGAGCCCCATGCAGGGCTCAAACCCAAGATCCTGAGATCAGGGCCCCGAGATCATGACCTAAGCGGAAACCAAGAGTCAGGTGCTTAACTGACTGTGCCATTCAGAGGCCCCAAAGCAAGCAATATTCTTTACAGACATGGTAGCCATTCACATCTCAAACCTCAGAACCTGAAATTAAAATGCAACAGCCCCCCCAAAAGCCCACCATAATAACTATTTTCTGTTTATAAAATGAACACCCCTTTGGTGGAACTTTAGGAATATACTGAAAAGTATCAAACAGAAAAAAAAAATTATCTGAAAGTCAGACTTGTGTTCTTGTGTTTCCTTCCTTCCAGTTTTTTAAATTTGCATCTCTATGCATGTACTTGTGTGTTTTTCTTTTTCAAATTTGCAGTTGTATTGCCTGTTTGCTTTTGTGTCCAGCTTCTTTTCAGTTCTCTACACCATTATAGTGTGAGCTGCCCTTGGCATCACTCTAGTGCATGATTTTCTTAAATGGCTGCATCACATTCCTGCTATGGGTGTGTCATGGATGATTTGACCATTCCTCCAAATCCGGATATTTAAGTTGTTTGCAAGTCTTGATATAAATAATGCTGCAGTGAATCTTCTTGTGTATTAATAATAGATCAAATGACTCAGCACCACTATATGTTTGGTATTCCTCTAAGGATTTTACATGCACTCGCTTGTCCTTAGAATAGCCCCCAGAGGGAGGTATTTTACTATCCCACTTTTACAGAAAAAGGTGAGAGAGGCAGAAGTTAAGTCCCTTCTCTAGGGTCACACGGGGAGTGAGGGACGGGGTCCAGGCATAGGGACCCAAGTCCACATTCTTCATCACTTGCATGCCCTCAGCATCCTGCAGGGAAATCCCTGAATGCAGAAGCCACTTCAGAAATGCTAACCTCATCTTGAGAGGTCTTTCTGCATTTGAGGACATTCCTGTCCAGATAAGGTTGTGCGGGATCCCAGTTCCTCAAGCAGCAGTGGCATGTGAGTGCTCATTTGCCTGAATCCTCGCAAAAAATGAAAATGTTTTATTTTGTTTTCAATACTAGTAACAATGTTGTCAATTTGAGGGAAGGAAATGCTATTTTTGTTTCAACTTGGATTCCTTTGTGAATCACAGAATTTTAGAGCAGATAAGGACATAAATCTCCTTAGGTTCTGCCTCTGCAATTGACAGACAAGGAAGCCCTGGGACCTGGCACTCTGGTGGGGAGGGGAGGGTGGGAAGAGGCAGCGGGGACTTGTGCAGCATAGCAGGATGACACAGAGGTCCAGCCAGCTCCAGAATCTGGACTTGGCGCTCAGAGGCAGGGGGCCCATGTGGCGTCTGAAAGGTTGGTGAGAAGAACTAAGGAACCAATAGACCTCTTTTCCTCACTTACCTCCGTGGAGATGCTAGGAGGAGTAGGAGATTTACTAATCTGGGCTTATGCTTAGTGAGTCTCGCTGTACCAGGCCCCGTGCTAAGCACTTTTTATATATCATCTCATTTCATCCTGGCGTCCACCCTGGGAGGGAGATGCTGTTCCTGTATCACTGGCTTAGAGATGAACATGCAGGCTTGGGGGGTGGGGGGGAATCACTGGCCCAGGTCACGTGGGCAGGCTCAGGGGAGTTCCTTTTGCATCCCACACGGTAGGATTGCAGTGCCTCTGGGTGAATCTGTGCAAATTGTTTTGCACAGGGACTGGAGAACGGTAAGCTTTCAGTAAATGTTTGCTGTTACATTGCTGGTGAAGGGACCTTTTAGTTTGTAAGTATTTTCATAATGAGAGAGTCTGAAGCTTTAAAAACCTTCAAGGATGATGACAGGAGGGAACTTAATTTTGAAATCTTTGGTTTTAAATTCATGATGTTAAAAAAAAAAAAAAAAAAGACTGATATGGTTGGTGTGGTTCCTTTGAGAAGGAAAAAAGTGCTTTATTTGGATTGAAATGTACCCAGACTAAAGGCATCCAGGATTCTCTGAACTGTGTATTTTAAAGTAGATGTAAGAGGCCCTTTGGAAACACAGTTGATGCCATAAAATCTGGGTTAACTGGTCCAGTGATATGTAGTACTCCCTGCTCCCAATCTTTAAATGGGAAGGAGGGCTTGTATGTCAAATTAGGGTTTGGTTTGGAGGCAGTTTTGCTGTTGAGATGGGCCTGGTCCCATTGTGGGCCAGGCAGTACTATGGGCAACCGTCATGAGCCTTGTGGCATTGGGAATGAAAGGAGGTGGCCAAGGAGAGACCCCTCCTGGATGTCGCTTTATGTGGAGGCCAAGGAGCAGTGGGTGTGACTATTTTTCATATGATAATGAGACCTCAACTAGGAAAGGTCTTTTTGGTGATTGGTGAGCTTTAGAAGAGCAGACACCTCAAATGAAAATTTGCCTGTAGTTTTGCAGTGGATTCATTATTTGTGTGCACTAGAATGAACCACAGTGCAACAGGGGCCCTTCCTGTCCCATCCCATGCCTCCCACTGAGCCCGGACCCCCTTTCTCAAACAGCCCAAGAAAAGAACGGAGTTTGGAATTTGCGCCATCATTCTGATGCACCAGAAATCTTGTTTCCCAGCCCCCATCCCAGCGACCTGAGTCAGGTGGGAGGTCCTAGTGCCTTCCTGCCCAGCACTGATCCAGGGCCAAGGGCTCATCAATGATGGATGGGTGGGAGGACTCAGGAACATACAGAAGAGAGAACTGTGTGACAAACAACATGGATGTTTAAAATTTCTGTGGATGTCTATAAAATATTTATGAGACTGGCAGTTGCAATTTAGAAAGCAACTCTAACTCCTGTGGTCTGTGAAGGTAGGTGAAGTTAGCCCATCACTGCCGGGAAAGGGAGCAGGACTCGTGATCCAGCCCTTCACATGCCTGTCATCTCTTGGCTGTGAAACAATGTTGATCTTTTCTCTGTCTCTTCTGGCTTGATTTCATCATTTTCCGCCATCACTTTTCCCAGTGATTAGTTGAATCAGAGTGATTTTATCATACTCGTCCCCTGTTTGAATTACTCTTCACTATGCAATTATCCTATCACAGAAAGTCCTATTTTCTCCCTGTCAGATGTCTGGAGTAAATGTGAAACCCAAAGTGGCCTGCCCATTACATAACCTCTGTCATCTGGTTGATAATGGACTATATGTAACTTTTTTTTTTTTTCAGCCTAGCAAATTATAGATAACCTTAGTTTCCATAATTGCCATTAACATAATGGTGCCATCATTATGGTAGCATGTCTTAACTAATATTTTCTAGCACTTTTTAACACCACTGGTGGTTTAAATAATTTTTTCAAATCCACTCAGAGGGTTGACGTGTAGGTTATTTTAACTTAAAAGCCAGATTGAGTTTGATGCAATGATGCTGCTATTTGCTTGTGTACAGGATAATTGTGCCCAAAGCATTCTCTCCCACCTTCTTTGTTGGAAAATATTCATGCTTACCAAGCCCTCAATTGATGTTGCTGAGCAATTTATCAAGTTTGAAGTCCTCACAAATGGACAAGAAATGGAATCAATTTGCTTTCTAGTTCATTAACATCTCAAGGAAGACAGTCCACATGCTGGACGTGGAGGAAGTGGTACCCATCAGTCCTCTGCCAGCAGTGGACCCCTGGGGGGGGCATTCCTAAGTGACACCTGGAAATGCTCAACTGTGTCACCAGTCAGAGCTCATCTGAAGTATTGATGGGAGGCACATTTGACCAGCTCCCTTCCTCCTGAGCTGCTGATGATCGGAGGGGAGTGAGAAGCCAAAAGATGGCCTTCCGTGCGGTTAGGATGCCCCAGCGTCTCCTTTGTCTTTAAAATCCAAGCCACCATTGGGAGTAGCACACGCCATTACACAGCTGGAAGGATCATCTGAGGCCCCAGGGAGCTCTGAGCGGGCACAGACAAGCCTGCACTTGGAGGAGAATCTGTAGGGCGTCATTCTGCGTTAACTGTGGGCATCTCTGATTCTAGGCATATACTGTTAGGACAGATTCCAACGCAGCCGGGGGATGGCATGATCCTGTGATTTTGGAACCGTCCGTATGATCGAGAAGAGCAGCACAACCAGAAAAAAGTAGATAAACCAGGAAATAACAAACAGAAGGACTTTGGAGAATTTTTAAGTATATCCTAGTATTCTCTACAGTGGCTTTCTAAGGGTGAGTTCTCCAGAATGGTGATCGCCTTTCATCTTGTGGAGGAGGTCTGGGGCAGGCGCTGCCTTCTTCACACTGATCTTGGCCAGAATCGTAGCCTCCTTCTGGCTTCAGAGTTGTTCCTGCTTTGGGGGCCAGGAGTCCATTCACAGGACATTCACTGATGCACTGGACAGAGTTCGGGCCTCCACAAACTTAAACACGTTTCACGCACAGAGAGAGGATTGTAGGATGCTATCTATTTGGGTAGCCTATCGGGCAAAACAGTAAGTATTTCATTTGCCATTTGAATTCATCTTCTCCCCAAAACAACTAATTAGAAATGTCTAAAAGAACAAATTTTCGGGGCGCCTGGGTGGCTCAGTCGTTAAGCGTCTGCCTTCGGCTCAGGTCATGATCCCAGGGTCCTGGGATCGAGCCCCGCATCGGGCTCCCTGCTCCGCGGGAAGCCTGCTTCTCCCTCTCCCACTCCCCCTGCTTGTGTTCCCTCTCTCGCTGTGTCTCTCTCTGTCAAATAAATAAATAAAATCTTTAAAAAAAACAAACAAACAAATTTTCTTGGGGACTATGAAAAGACACAAACCACAAGTTGGCCCCAAACTTTCTAAGCAAAGAGTCTGTTGTTTTCCAACCTTGGATAAAGGTATTGAGTACATTTTGATCGTGCTCTGATGCTCAGTCCTATAAATAATCTGGTTTTACTGAGTTTCTGATTTACTTGATGAAATGTTAAATCAGGTACTTGAAAAAAGAGTGTTTTGCTTAAAAGTAAACATCCTTGCTTCTTGGGAAAAGCTGAAAGAGACTAGATTATATATTAAGTTCCTCTCCTCTCCTATAGCTACCTGCTGTTCGCTGCAGAACCGATTCCCATTTATAGCTGTACTGTGGGAAGTAATTGCTGTTGTACAGTAATTCAATTTCGGCACATTCACGCATCGGTTCACCAATAGGGGTTTATCTGGACAAACCTGGGACTTGAAAGCTTTTTATCGAGAAATTCCACATGCAGCAAGACGTTTCTCCTGGGTAACGAATATCAGTATTTGCATTTAATAAACATTTACCTTCTCAGAAAAATTGATTTCTTCCCCTTGCAGAAGAGATTATGCCAATCTTCCAGAAAAGCTAGAGGGTACTATTAAAGCAACTTTCTCTGGCTGTTTTTTGACTGGCGTGTGTCTACATAGGTATGATTATAAAACACATCTATGTCTTTATGTAAATACATACACTGAAGCATGAAGAGCAGGAAGCACTCAAGGAAAGCATGATCTGTACCAAACATATATGTGATATAAGGGATTAAGAGCGACAGAGATTCTATGAATACTTCTGGCTTAAAAACTCATCTGTATCCGCAGACGTTGTGAAAATTGTCAGTGAGGAATATTTTCAAAAGGATACCCATTAAGTTAGAAATGAAATCAATCATTTTGTTGGTAAATTTCTAAATTAAGGGAAGGTTCTTAAGAAGAGAACTGGTTCTTCCTGTATACAAGAACTCTTAGATCATAAGGACTCTTTAGATACTCAGTCCAGAATGAGCTGTAGAAGTATCGGGAGCCAGATATACCTATAATTGCTAGGAGGGCCTTTAGTTCTCAGTCAGTAGAGGTGACTGGACACATCCAGAAGACTTTTCTGCCTTTGTTCATTTCTCATCTCACTCAGAGTTTCAAAACGTGTTCCTGAAAGAGAAGTCCATTTGTTTCAGACAAAAAAGTAGTGTTTTAAGTCACAAATGAAAAGACTTTTTTTATTATGTTGCTGTATCTTGTGGCCTATTTGCTTTTTTGCCCCTCCCTCCCTCCTTCCCTCCTTCCCTCCTGTCTCCCTCCCTCTCTCCTTCTCTCCTTCCCTCCCTCCCCTCTCCCCTCCCTTCCCTCCCCTCCCCTCCTCTCCTCTCCTCTCCCTCCCTTCCTTTTTTCTGCAAACTGGGTTGCAAAACCCCATACATAATGTGTAAGAAAATTTATAGCAGAAACCTCAAGCCAGAAGAAACTTAAAAAATAGCACCGATCTGTATTCCCCAGTTTTGATGAGGTCAGGGAACCATTCTTGGTTAGTGGATGAGGTCAAAACCACAAGGAACCACATGGTCTTCTTGGGTTTTACTCCAAATGGGGTTGGGTTTCCTCTAACATACTTCAGATTGTATCTACCTGCGCCTCATCCCAGAGAGGCCCACAAGGCTGTTCTCTTACCCTACACTGAGAGTGAACATCTCGCTTGCCTCCTGGGGGTATAAGCTTCCTGCTAAGAAAAGGAGAGCTGCTTTACTTTTGTAGGTGACGTTTCATCTCCTGTCTCCTCAAGCTCTGCATGTACCATCAGCCTCCTGCTGGAAGTTGGGTTAGCTTAGTGAACTGTTTCTTGGCTTTCCTGCTTATTCTGGGGCTGTTGGCCCTTAGAACGAGTTCTTCTTTGTGGGTAGAACCACTATACCAAACGCTTCCCAATTTCATGGTTATTTGTCCCATTCCTAAATGTTTGGTTAAAAACTCTCTATTTTTAAAGCTCTGTAGACTTAGTTTTGGGTTTTCTATGTAACTCACTTCACCCATATTTGCTTTGTTTTTGTTTTTGTTTTGTTTTCCTTGATTATACATATTCATTGTTTTTTTGAAACCTTAAGTCCCATAACAATTGTTTATTATAAAGGTGAACCCTGATCCATATTCATTGCAAAAGAAAAAAGAGTGTGCAGAAAATGATAAAGGAGAAAGTAAAGATCACAGCATCAAGAGGTATTAAAAGGCACTTGACAATTTTAAGTGCCGTTTCTTTTTAAACATCTTAATTTCATTTTTCCAGATGTCTTTTCTACTTGTGCATATGTGTATATACATACATATATATATATATATATATATATATATATATAAATTTCTAAAACATTAGATTATTCTTTCTTGTAACCAGCTTTTTCACAAAATTAATTTTACATGTTGTAGACATCATTCTACATCAATGAATATATATATTTCTGTTATTTTTCATGACTATATAATATCCTGCTTTTTGGATGTTCCAATCAAGAAATTCTCTTTTGATGAACACTGATATTATTTACAGTGTTTCACTATGATCAGCAATGATATGAAAAACTCTTGCAGAGAAATTTGGCCTTCTTTTGATGCATTTATTAGGACGTATTCCTAGGAATAAAAGGAATGCTTTTGTTATCCCTTGCCAGCTCGTCTTCTGAGCAGCATCCACCTGTGAGGCTGGAGAGTCTCTTTCTCCACTGTCCTCTCTGACATTTGGCTGTTACTTTTGATCTTCGTCAGTCTTACAGGCACATTTTACTTTGTTTTCTTTAATTGCTTACTGTTTAGCATGGTGGATGTTTTCTGGCTCCCCACCTGCCCTGCACCAAGGTTTGTGGCAAATTACACCAAGTTTCAGAGCGTGGGCATATTGTCACAGCACAGAGGTCTAGGTGCTGTTCCCCCAGCACATCTCAAAGAGAGGTGTGGGCTCAGGGACTCACTTGGACACACTTGGAGGGCCCTTCCTACCCCTTCCGTCTTCCTTCCTGGACGGTATTGTAAGAACAGCCTGGTTGTTGGGGGAGAGATGTGGGACACTGACAGGCACCAAGCTGCCTGGATTTGGGGTGCCGGTTTGGAAGAGTTTTCTGGGAATACCAATGGCTCAGTACCTGAGGAGTACGGTGTCTGGGTGTTTTAGACCCTCCTACTGCAGGAGAAAGTCAGTAGTCCCAAGAGAAGTTGAATGTGGTATATCCATTCTCACTGAGCAAGGACTCCATTTCAAGCCGGCTCATTGTTGGACACCTAGACTAAGGACCAGGGTCACTTTGGGTCTCTTCTTCTTATGGTGCCATCTTTCTATATGTTGATTGGTCATTTCTTCATCCTTTTTTCTTATAAACTGCCTGTTAATGCCCTTCCCCATTGTCCATACTATAGTGTTTCTTTTTTTTTTTTTTTGTCCAAGCTTGTCCCCACTCTAGCCCCAGTACCTATCACAGTGTCTGAGTCTACAGTTAAGTGCTCATTAAGCATTTGTTGATTGACCCACAGATCTTCATCTTAGAGTCAGGATAATTTAAAGTCAGAGTGATAATAGGTTACACCTCTTCCCACAAAGAAATGGAAAAACGTTCCATGCTCATGGATTGGAAGAAAAAATATTGTGAAGATGTCAATCCTACCTAGAGCAATCTACACATTCAATGCAATCCCCATCAAAATACCATCCACTTTCTTCAAAGAAATGGAACAAATAATTCTAAAATTTGTATGGAACCAGAAAAGACCCCGCATAGCCAGAGGAATGTTGAAAAAGAAAAGCAAAGCTGGCGGCATCACAATTCCGGACTTCCAGCTCTACTACAAAGCTGTCATCATCAAGACAGTATGGTACTGGCACAAAAACAGACACATAGATCAATGGAACAGAATAGAGAGCCCAGAAATGGACCCTCAACTCTATGGTCAACTAATCTTTGACAAAGCAGGAAAGAATGTCCAATGGAAAAAAGACAGTCTCTTCAACAAATGGTGTTGGGAAAATTGGACAGCCACATGCAGAAGAATGAAACTGGACCATTTCCTTACACCACATACAAAAATAGACTCCAAATGGTTGAAAGACCTCAATGTGAGACAGGAGTCCATCAAAATCCTAAAGGAGAACACAGGCAGCAACCTCTTCGACCTCAGCCGCAGCAACTTCTTCCTAGAAACATCGCCAAAGGCAAGGGAAGCAAGGGCAAAAATGAACTATTGGGACTTCATCAAGATAAAAAGCTTTTGCAAAGCAAAGGAAACAGTCAACAAAACCAAAAGGCAACCGACAGAATGGGAGAAGATATTGCAAATGACATATCAGATAAAGGGCTAGTATCCAAAATCTATAAAGAACTCATCAAACTCAACACCCAAAGAACAAAGAATCCAATCAAGAAATGGGCAGAAGACATGAACAGACATTTTTCCAAAGAAGACATCCAAACGGCCAACAGACACATGAAAAAGTGTTCAATATCGCTCGGCATCAGGGAAATCCAAATCAAAACCTCAATGAGATACCACCTCACACCAGTCAGAATGGCTAAAATTAACAAGTCAGGAAATGACAGATGTTGGCGGGGATACGGAGAAAGGGGAACCCTCCTACACTGTTGGTGGGAATGCAAGCTGGTGCAGCCACTCTGGAAAACAGTATGGAGGTTCCTCAAAAAGTTGAAAATAGAGCTACCATATGATCCAGCAATTGCACTACTGGGTATTTACCCCAAAGATACAAAAGTAGGGACCCGAAAGGCTACGTGCACCCCGATGTTTATAGCAGCAATGTCCACAATAGCCAAACTGTGGAAAGAGCCAAGATGTCCATCAACAGATGAATGGATAAAGAAGATGTGGTATATATATACAATGGAATATTATGCAGCCATCAAAAGGAATA
>NW_022589716.1:11713528-11715259 GCF_004348235.1 Phoca vitulina
TGCCATTTGCAACGACGTGGATGGAACTGGAGGGTATTATGCTGAGCGAAATAAGTCAAACAGAGAAAGACATGTATCATATGACCTCACTGATATGAGGAATTCTTAATCTCAGGAAACAAACTGAGGGTTGCTGGAGTGGGGGGTGGGGTGGGAGGGATGGGGTGACTGGGTGATGGACACTGGGGAGGGTATGTGTTCTGGTAAGCGCTGTGAATTGTGCAAGACTGTTGAATCTCAGATCTGTACCTCTGAAACAAATAATGCAATATATGTTAAGAAAGAAAAAAAGAAGAAGAAGAATGTAGCAGGAGGGGAAGAATGAAGGGGGGGAAATCGGAGGGGGAGAAGAACCATGAGAGACGATGGACTCTGAAAAACAAACTGAGGGTTCTAGAGGGGAGGGGGTTGGGAGGATGGGTTAGCCTGGTGATGGGTATTGAGGAGGGCACGTTCTGCATGGAGCACTGGGTGTTATGCACAAACAATGAATCATGGAACACTATATCTAAAACTAATGATGTAATGTATGGGGATTAACATAACAATAAAAAAAATTAAAAAAAAAAAAAAAAAAAAAAAAAAATTTGTGTCCTGATGGTGGGGGCAATTAATTTTTTGTCCTTATTAAGTAACCAATACATGTTCATGGCAGGTAAAGTAGTAAATTAACATAAGCAAAAATATAAACAAGAATCATTCATAACCCACATGCTAGTTATAAACAACAATTTGTATTTTGGTACGCAGCCTGCCAGAACATTTTCTATCCTCATTTGTATGTAGTTAGGTATTTTATTCACATACTCCTTTATGACTTACCTTTTCCAGATATCAAGAACATTATTAATGTCAACCATATTCCACACCATTATTGTTCTTGCTGCATAGCATTCCAGGATATTGAAAGGCCATTATTTATTTAACCAATCCCTTATCTGGAAACATCTTTTACTCTGGTAAACAATACTGCAATGAACATCCTCTTCTGATTCTGATTTTGGAAAAATTAGTGAGGTGGGCAATTTGATGACTGTTTTCATTAAGACGCTCTAGTGTTGAAGGAGCTTTCTTCCAACCAAATTTATTTTTTATGTTTTACGTTCACACTGAAGTTGTTCATCAAGACAGGGTCGTTTACTGCTCAGAGTACGTTAGATATCATCCTTACAACTAAAAGACATTTTAATAAAAATGTATTCCTTAAATAGACTTATTTTGAAAAAATTCTAGATTTACAGAAAAGTTGTATAGGGAGTACCCACATACCCTTCACCCAACTTCCTTTAATGTAACATTATATCAGTCTGTGTCACATTTGTCAAAACTAAAAAATTAACAGTGGTATAAAACTTAATAAAGCTTTTAATGATTTAAAAGGAAAAAAAAAGAAGAGAAGTTTTCATACAGCAGATATCTATGTACGTTCATACCTCAGAGCAGTAGTGAAGAAATCAGTAGTGTCTCCCTCTGGAGATATAGCTACACACACAAACCCCTCTGGTGTTGGAAGATCAAGAACAACGCTGTCGGGCGCCTGGGTGGCTCAGTCGTTAAGCGTCTGCCTTCGGCTCAGGTCATGATCCCAGGGTCCTGGGATCGAGTCCCACATCGGGCTCCCTGCTCAGCGGGGAGCCTGCTTCTCCCTCTCCCACTCCCCCTGCTTGTGTTCCTGCTCTCGCTGTCTCTCTCTCTGTCAAATAAATAAATAAAATCTTTAAAAAAAAAAAA
>NW_022589716.1:11715659-11764679 GCF_004348235.1 Phoca vitulina
GGGGGGGGAAATCGGAGGGGGAGAAGAACCATGAGAGACGATGGACTCTGAAAAACAAACTGAGGGTTCTAGAGGGGAGGGGGGTGGGAGGATGGGTTAGCCTGGTGATGGGTATTGAGGAGGGCACGTTCTGCATGGAGCACTGGGTGTTATGCACAAACAATGAATCATGGAACACTATATCTAAAACTAATGATGTAATGTATGGGGATTAACATAACAATAAAAAATTAAAAAAAAAAGGTTACACCTCTTCCTTTTTTTTTTTTTTAAGATTTTATTTTTATTTATTTGACAGAGAGAGACACAGCGAGAGAGGGAACACAAGCAGGGGGAGTGGGAGAGGGAGAAGCAGGCTTCCCGCCGAGCAGGGAGCCTGATGTGGGGCTCGATCCCAGGACCCTGGGATCATGACCTGAGCCGAAGGCAGACGCTTAACGACTGAGCCACCCAGGTGCCCCACACCTCTTCCTTTTGACCAGAAAACTCCTGAATGAAGGGGAGAGAAAAGTGTTAGAGCTTAACTGCAGAGAAACCACAGGGCTCGTGAGCCTTCCAGAACCCTTCACCATCTGTTCCAAGTAAATGAGTCCTTTGCATGCCATCCCAAGTGAGACTGCTGCCTTCTTAGACTCTATGCCTCAGCCTCAGCCCAGTCCCTCCCTACGTGGCCCTCCTCCCGGAACTAGGTGAATGGGGCCCTTGGAATGGGCAGAAATTAGTCCAGCTGCTCAGAGTGGAAATAAAAGTTAATAATTTCTATAGAGGGGATCAAAGAACTGCCTCCCTCCCTCCCTCCTATTCCTCCCTTCTTTCCTCCTTCCCTTCCTTCCTCTCTCCCTCCCTCCCTCCCTCCCTCCCTTCCTTCCTTCCTTCCTTCCTTCCTTCCTTCCTTCCTTCCTTCTTTCCTATTTGGTCGGAACCGATGAAGGAAAACTTGATTCGGGGACAGGGGAGGGAGGAGGAAGTCTGTGTTCTGAGACTGACTTAGCAGAATAACCATGAATTTCCCTGGTGTTCTTGGAGCCTGGCTGAGAGATCTTTTGGTCATAATGTACAGGCTGGATGCTAGAGCTAGGGTGTGCACCTCCAGGTTTGGCAGATGTTTTTCTTCATGTGGCAAGTGGTAAATACAGGCAGCTCACTACCCGCCCCCCCCAGAAATGGAACACACTGTTGTGTGAGCAGGTTCAAGGGGTTCTTCATAAATTTGAACATGATGTCATGAAGGAGAATTTTGGAGTGATGCTGAGACTAGCTCCAAGCTCCCCACTTCTGGGCTTGATATTGTCCCAGTTGTAGCATGGCTGGGTCAGGGCACCTGTCTAGAGCCCCATCCCACCCTGCCACCATGGTCTATAATAGCATCCTGCTTCCTTCCTTTATTAACTTTTGAACGTTGTACTTAACTTTTGTTTAGTTCAGTGTTGACTTGAGAATGGCTGTCTCCCCACTAGAACCCCAGTGTCATGAGGGCAGGGACCATGACGGTCATGCTTCCCCTTACAGCCCTGGGACCCAGGCTGAGCACTTGGCGAGCATCTGTGAATGAATGAACTCGCCACTCTGGTAATGACCCTGTTGTGGGGGTAAGCTCCCCATGCCTGGGAAGACCATCTGGTCACCAGGACATGGTGCTGGGTAAGGTTTCCTGGGTGTTTCCTATGTGTTTGTGCCTGCCCTGGCCCCTGTTCCCCACCAAATGATCCATTTCTCCTCTGTCTCAGAACTTTGGATTTGCTTTCTGTTGTGCAATGATAGAGAAAAAGAAAAAGAAAAATTTATTCCCCATCCAAAGTGAAACATCATTTAAAATCATCTTTCCCATTTTCATTGCCTATTTTTATTCTCCATCTATAAAATCTAGTTTTGAAAGATTTCCTGTCGCTTTGGCCAAGACCAAGTGGACCAAACAGCTCGGAGAAGAGAGGCTTGTGGCCATGGAGACCCATGTGAAATTATAGTGCTGATCCCTGCCTTTAGCCCAAGTAGCAATTATGCCCCATCAGGGCACCCACACGGAAGCTTTGAGCTCGCCTCCCCGCCTTCGCTGACTGCCTCACCAGCTAGAACTAAAGGAGCAAGGTGTCGTCTGCAAGTGGGAGATATGCAGGACACTGTCTGAGCCAGAGTGGATGGGTGGGGGCCGCTCAACACAGCAGTATTACACCAACGTGCTGTTTCCTCTGCTGATTTCTCAAAGACTGGTGTCGTTTCTATACCAGACCAGGTAGAAAATAATGCCACTTAATTTATACTCAGGCGAGGCAAAAGAAATCTTAAAAGGTTTGTGGGTGGGAGGAAATTATGGTGAATCACTGAAGTGTCACCATCAGTAGATCAAAATGACAGAATAAAGCCATAATAATAATAATAATAATAATGATAAAAAGACCACTGGCTATAATTGTATAAATTACTGGCAACAAATTAAGGGTTTTCAGCAATATTTTGAATGCATAGTTAGCATGTTTAACTGGGGATGTGTTGGTGGCATCGGTTGTCTGTTTCTGGTCTTTGCTCAGTTTCCCACATGGAGGTAAGGAGCAGCTGGCCACACAAACACAGCGAGATTATTTACGTTTTGTAAATTAGGTTATGAGGGAAAAATGAAAAGGTAGTTGGGAATTCATTGGCATTTCATTTACACTGCATTCAGCAGAAGGATGACAGCCCTTCTGAGTAATCAGAGTCTTTGTTGAAAATCAGCTGGGATATCGTTGACGGCACGTCTCGAGCTGTACTCGCTGCTTGAACAGACGACATATAATGCTTTTGTACGATCGGGGGGCAAATGGGATTTTTTTTTTTCTGGTGTGCTTTTTAATTTATTTTGTGTGTCAGTGGGGGAGGAAAATCACATCCTGGGGAATATAAGTAGCCTTTCTCACTTGCACCTGGTGATTCTGGAGCATCCCATCAGGTTGTTTGATGGGCTTCATCGAAAGGAACTTCTTGGGGCCCCTAGAAGTCTGTGGCGGCCATCAGAAAGTAGACCGTCATCTCGGTCATGTTAGGGAGTTGCTTATACACACCCCAACACCAGCCAGTGAGGAGGCGTCTCCTTCCCTCCAGCTGGTATGTCTGGAAGAACTTCAGGCCAGGCTACGGTACTGGCCCTCAGCGCTTTTACTGAAACGTGAGCTGACAGGTACCAGCTACCAAGGGGCAGTGGAAGCAGCCCAAGGCGGGCAGGGCCAGACCCGAGCGGTCAAGGCCTGCAGGCAGCTGTTTGGGCGGCTCGATGGTCGCCTCTGGTAGAGGAGTCTTGCAGAGCCAGGCAGCCTGTCTCCAAGAGGACTTCCTCCAAAGGCTGGGTGGACCACCTCCCTTGCTGTGCCGGGCATCTGTCATTGCAGTCTCTGTGGTCATCATCTGGGGACAGTGAGGTCCCCACTCAGGAGTCAGAGTGGCTTCTGAGGCCAGACATGGTGGAGATGATTTTACTCCAAGGCAGTGTGTTGTGCCTTCTTCACTTGGCAAAAATGAATACGGGGTGGAGTCGGTGGGTGTTCTCCTCAAGTTGTGCGCGCGCGCACGTGTGTGTGTGTGTGTGTGTGTGTGTGCACGTATGCACACGTGCATCTCCACACCTGAGTGCAGGTACTGGTGTCAGGGTGGGAGCTGGGGAGTAGGGGTCCATGGATGAACATTCACCCTCATGGGAAATGCTTCAGTGGAGACAGGTCAGAAAGAAGCCACTCTGTCACAGTTCTAAAGCTGTGGCCCGCAGGCCAGTCCTGGTCAGAGACAGCTTTTACTTGATCCATGCAGGCTTTGAGAAAAAAAAGTGAAATCACATATAAAAACATGAAGTGATAGAAAAATGTCCAGATTTAAAGCTTAAGAAATTGAGAGGTGTACCCTGCTAGGCCCCCATCCCCACATGGCAACAATCTGCAGGAACTGCCCATTTTGTTGATTTCCAAGCTGCCCCCCACCCCCAGTCATGTATGTTGCTGCTCTGGCCCCAAAGAGGGTTGAGTTTGCAGCCTCTAGATTAGTCAGATCAGGGCCACAGCCTCTTTTAGGGAACTTTGCAGAGTGTTTGAGTGTATGCAGTTTGTAAGCTCAAAGGCAGATAGTCAGAGGTTTTATAAATGATGCTACAGAAAGTAAGCTGGACGTGTCCTTCTTATGTTCATCACCATCATCACATTATGGAGTGCTTCTGGTCAGCCAAGCCACTATGCTATGTTTTACATATATTGTCTCATGTAAGTGTTAGATCCCTGTGAAGTTAGATTAAATGATTCTTGGCTAGGGTTGGGGAAGATTGTTCACAGCATGCAGGGTAAGAAAGCATTGGAAGGGGGCATGGGATCTCTCTCTCTCTCTCTCTCTCTCTGTTTCTCCGTGTGTGTGTGTGTGTGTGTGTGTGAGCACACATGTGTGTGCATGTCTCTTTAAGTCTGTGAACCACTGGACAGGACTCTTTCTGAGATTTTCTTCACCTTTAACATTTTAGGATTTCAGCCCTTGTTTTAGGCTTTTACAAACAAGAAGTCCTATTTCTTTTGTTGTGTATTTTCTCCCATCTCAAAGAAGACCCGATCTATGTAAATAACTCCCCATCTGGTCTCATTCACAGAATTAGGAAACAAAAATCAGAGGGTACCCCCCCCCCGCTGCCCCTCCCCACAGCACACTTTCCTACTAGAATGATGACTGAGACAATATCTCTCATGGGGAAAAGGGAATGAAAAATGCTCAAAGTGGTTACATTTGAATATGTGGCACTTACTCTCTGTGCAGGCACCTTATAGAAAAATAATTCATCAAACTTCATTCAAGAAAAAAAGAACATTACATCTTCATCAGCAACAACATCAAGAGCTCACCATGGTAGGAGCAGGACAATAAAGGAGTTATTTTAGCAGAATTAACAGGAAGAAATTAGCCCCACGTATCCTTCCTTTTTATCATGGTGCAGTGCATTTGCATATTTTGAAATTTCACATTTGCATAGT
Organism: Phoca vitulina; assembly: GCF_004348235.1. Taxonomy (NCBI): domain Eukaryota; kingdom Metazoa; phylum Chordata; class Mammalia; order Carnivora; family Phocidae; genus Phoca; species Phoca vitulina. The sequence continues at coordinate 11,720,630 of NW_022589716.1, forward strand.
CAATGATTTTAAATTAGAGTCTCACATCGCCTCTCTGATGTTTGTCATGTGTGTAACTCGTCTTAATAACTGAGTTGTTAGCATTTAAAAAAGTTATCTCATCTTTGGCCCAACCCTGAACACACCACACTGAGTTACTCTGCAATTTTTTAACAGCTTTACTAAGATACAATTCCCATATAATACTATTCATTCATTTAAAGTGTACAATTCAATATTTTTTAGTGTATCCACAGGATTGTAGAACCATCACCCCAATCACCTGCAGAAGCTTTTCATCAACCCAAAGAGAAAGTCCTATACCACTGGCAGTCACCCTCCATTTGCCCTTAAACCTCCTTCCTCCACGGAGAATAGGCAAACACTATTCTATTTTCTGTTTCTATAGATTTATGTATTCTGGACATTCCATTTAAATGGAAGCATCCGGTGTTGTGTGGTCTTTTGTGACTGCTTTCACTGAGCATAATGTTTTCAGGGTTTATCCATATTATAACATGTATCAATACTTCATTCTTTGTTATGGGCAAATAACTTTCTACTGTATGGATTACCACATTTTGTGTATCTGTTCATCAGTTGGTGGTCACTTGTGCTCTTTCCACTTTTTGCCTGTATTGACTAATGCTGCTGTGAATATCCATGTTTTTGCATGGACATAGATTTTTATTTCTCTTGGGTATATATAGGAATGGAGTTGCTAGTCATATGGTAACTCTATGATTAACCTTTTGAGGAACTGCCAGGCTGCTTTCTGTCATGGCTGTGATGTTTTATGTTCCCATCGACAATGTTTGAGAGTTCTGAGTTGTCCATGTTCTTGCCAACCCTTGTTACCTGTCACGCACATTAGTGAGTGAGAAGTGGTATCTCGTAGCAGTTTGACTTGCATTTCCGTAATGACTAATAATGTTGAACATTTTTTATATGCTTATTGGCCATTTGTATATCTTCCTTGGAGAAATGCCTGTTCAGATCCTTTGCCCATTTAAAAACTGTGTTGTCTTTTTATTATTGAGTTGTAAGTGTTCTTTATATGTTCTAGATACTAGTCCCTTATCAGGTATATTAGTTGAAAATATTTTCTCCCATTCCATGTGTTGTCTTTTCAAGATGTCCTTTGTAGCCAAAATTCTTAATTTTGACAACGTCCAACATATCTATTTTTTCCTTTCTGTTACCTGTACTTTTGATGTCATATCTCAGATGTCAGTGCCTAATCCAAGGTCACAGAGATTTGTGCCTGTGTTGTTTTCTAAGAATGTTATAGTTTTAGCTCTTACAGGTAGGTCTTTGGCCCATGTTGAGTTAGTTTTTGTATATGGTGTGAGGTGGGTATATGGTGTGAGGTGAGGTCATTCTTTGCATGTAGAAATCACTTGTCTCAGCGCCATCTGTTGAAAAGTACCCTTGCTACTCAGAGTGAGTTCCTTTCAGCTCTGACATGTAACTAACCAAATGTTATCATCGGAAGAGCTGGTCACTCTAGCTGTGATCATGATGACACTGTTGTGCTGACTCTGACAAGCGTGTATCAAGCATTCTTCATAAGTTACCTGATTTAATGCTTACAAGCCTCTTCTGAGTTGGGTAGGAGTTATTACCAGTTGTTAACCCAGGCTGCAGGTGAAGCAGCTGAGACCCAGTTTCTCATTGTGGGTAGCTGAGATTCCAGCCCAGGAGTCTCCCCCTCAACCCACATGCTGTACTGTCTCTCCTCAGGTTTTTATTAAGATCCTATAAACAGTGGCTGTCAGGGGTCAGGGACCCAGCTAAGCACTTAAGGTGAAACGTTTGAGCACTTTTCAGAGTATACAGTTCATCAGAATAGCCCAGGAGTATTGTTAGGATGAAGATTCCATTTTAGTGGGTTGAGAGTCTGCATTTCCAATGAACTCAGAGAAGCAGACACTGCTGCTCAGGGGATCACATTCCAAGCAGAAAGAGATTACTTCACTGTTTTTCAAACTCGGAGGTGAGGAGGCACATCGGAATCACCTAGAGACTTAAAAAATACAGATGCCCAGACTCTCCCCCAGGGATTCTAGTTGCCTTGGTCTGGGGTGTGGACTGGGTGTGGGGATTTCCAAAAACTCCTCAGGGTGTTCTAATGTGCAACCAAGTCTGAGCAGCACTGAGTTATCTCATCCCACCATGCAGGGAGCCCCACCAGGAGGCATTTCAGTCTGCTTTGAGAGGTGAGGCTGCTAGCTTCTGGAGGCTGGCAGACTGGCTTATGGTCACACAGCTACCGGGCAGGAGAGCTGGGATTCCAGTCCAGGCCTGATTGCAAGGGCAGCTCCCAGCTCTCTCATCGTGCTCGCTGATGGCCTCCCTATTGCAGTCCATTTGTAAAGGAGTGAAGTGGGTGACTTCCCCTGGCCTGAGCCAGCCCTCGGAGAGGGTTGTCTGACCCCCGCTCCATGCTGCTGGGCCCCTTCTCCACCCTCCCCACACGGGGACCTCTGTTCTCTCATAGGGTGCCAGTGGGACTTGCGTGCATTATTCACTTCCTGCTGTTCTGAAGAGACCCAGATGTGGGGTCCTAGTCCCTATAAATCAAGTTCAGTTTCTCTCATGTATCTGGTTCCTTCCTCAGGGAATTGGACAGGGTGAGCAATGCTTTGAACTAATGCCTGTTAGGAGTGGGGTAAAGTGCTCATTTCTTTGAGAATTCCTGCCATTTTAAGGAGGAGAAAATAAAAGTTGAGAGTAGTGGTGCAGTCTGTTGGCTCTTCCTGCCCTAAGCTGCCTTCATCCCTATAAGGCTGAGTGGCCGTGCGCACTCACCACATCGGCCTTGCCTGCTCTCAGCCACACGGGCTTTGACCATCCTATCCACGGCTGTGGACCTTGAACTGTGTTTCCTAAAACGGACAGCCTGGGCCTCAGCATTGGCTGCTGTGGGAACCAGATTACAGCCATGAGGAGGAAGCCGGTACCCTCTCCACGTGGCCTTTACTGGTTCTTGGGGGAGCCAGATGCTGAGTCCAAAGTTAGGGGAGTGGGGCAGTCCTAGAGGCTGGCAGCCCCAGTCACCCAGGTGGGGCCCACCAGGGGTACTGAGCAATGTTGAGGAGCAGAGCCTGGGGCCCGGACATGGCAGGGGATGGCTCCAGGCAGAAGGGGCAGCACACTGAAGCTGGAGAGGGAAAAGGGAGTGGGGCAAGTTGACAGAGTTGAAAGGAGGTTAGAGTTGGGTGGGGCTGGAGTGGGGAGAGCAAGACAAGGGGCCCTCTGAGATCTGCAAGGTGAGAGGTCTCAGGGCCTCTCAGGGCCTGGTGTAGTCGGGTAAGGTGGTCCATTTATGTGGTCCACTGACCAGGGCAGCGGTTGGGTCCATCGTGCTCCCTGTGTTAACCCCAGCACCTTGCACACTTGGCTCTGTGGGCAGTAGGTGCTCACTGCAGAGTCTGGGTGTCATGCTAAGGATGTAGGAAGCTAAGGGAGGGTTTGCATTTCTCTTTTTCATTGTCTCTCTTTCCTGTTGTCCCTAGGGCAATGCTGCCATGTTCCCCACTTTTCTCTGCACATCTGATTGATATCCACCCACCCCTCCCCTCAGAAATGTTTTTTTGTCCTCTCAGTAATCGGAAGCAGCTCCTCCAAATCACAGCAGGAGGCTCGGCTGCCCCTCTCCACTAGCTGAGTGCACTTGGAGGGGTGGAGAGAACAGATCCTTTGTACAGCCCCAGGAGCCAGAGGCCCCCAGAGAACACTCAGGAGGAGGGGGCTGAAAAGTCCCTGCAGCCTCTGTTGTGCTGGGAGAAACCATCGGGTCTGTTCTCAGTAGAGGCAAAGAGCCCCGCTTTTGAAAAATTTCAGCTACATTTAGCAGATGGATCTGTTCTGGATTGTCCTCTTTTGGTGAGTCTGACCCACTACTCAGGCAGTAAGTGGCTGTGGGCACCTTCTAGGGGCCAGCCCAGGAGGGGCGCTCACCCATTAATTCTCCAAGCTGTCTCCCAGAGGGGCTCACCTCTTTGAAGGCAGTTTTATGGAGACAGTGTGTAATTACCTTCTTTCATCAGTGGCTTCTGGAAGCATGCCCCCTTTGTCTCCGTGACCCTGGCAACTGAAGAAGGCCGGCCTTGGGAATTATCCTCTCTTGTAGAAGTGGGAGCACGGGGTCTTTGCCTACACCATTTGTTTTGCCTGTAGGGTTGTGAGGCACTAGATATTCATTTGGCCCTCGGGAGACTGGTTCCTCTCTTCTTTGGGAGGTAGCATGTCTGCCTGGGCTTTGGAGGCTTGGGGACCTGGGGATAGCCATCATTTACTGAGTGTGATACCTTTCCCCTCTAAGCCTCAGTTTTCTCATCTGTGAAATGGACATGATAACACACCCGTCCATCAGATTCTGGGCCCAGATCTCTCCCTCCTTGAAATGGAGACACTGATGCAGCTGATCTCAGAACTGATGTGAAGGTCAAATGAGAAACACCAGTGCAGCATTAGCCTGGTGTCTGGGAGGAGGCAAAGCTGCAGATTAAACAAACAAGAAAACTAGATTGATAACCTGAGCTCATCAGTCCCTGTCTTTTAGCTAAGGGTGGGGTGGTTGTCTGGTGTGCGCAGCATTAGACCAGCCTTTAATGGGGTGATGCACATAGGGGAGCCCAGGGGCCACACACACAATTTCAATAGTTGTATGTGTATTTTAATCCATATTAGAGAAAATATAACCACCCTTTAAGGCAAAATTACATAAGCTGTGTGAGTTGATTTAAAGCAATGAACTAAGGAAAGGTGAGATGAGGCCAGTTGCAGCATGTTTTGGGGGGCACTTGGAGACCCCCTGGGGCCCCACCATTAGAGAAGGGGACAGGTCAGATGTGCTGGATGTGGCCATGAGAAGTGATGAACCAGATGTACACAAAACAGCTGAGGTTGATCTTGAGTGAAACAATGTATAAGAAATAGAATCAGGGGCGCCTGGGTGGCTCAGTCGTTAGGCATCTGCCTTCGGCTCAGGTCACGATCCCAGAGTCCTGGGATCGAGCCCCACATTGGGCTCCCTGCTCCGCGGGAAGCCTGCTTCTCCCTCTCCCAATCCCCCTACTTGTGTTCCCTCTCTCGCTGTGTCTCTATCTGTCAAATAAATAAATAAAATCTTTAAAAAAAAAGAAGTAGAATCAGATTTATAACATCATAGCATCTATGTAAATTAAAAGCATGTAAAACAGCGTGCCCAGTTAAGGCTGTCTATCAAATGGATTAGAGTAGGTGCCAGTGGGGGTAGAGGATGAGAGTGTAGGTCAGGGCTGCAGGGGAAAATGTAAATGAAGAGGGGGCCTTGCATGGACCAGGGATGATAATATGCTGAGTGTGAACAACTCAGCCTTCTGTTTGAGTGGTAGCTGCACCCACACACATAGAGTGAGCTGCAGATGGACATATCTGTATCCATCTGCACACGGGATGATAGGCTGAACTGGCAGATCACGATGGTGGGATGCAGATGTATGAAGTGGGAGCCATGGTGCAGAGGTAGAATGCTAATAACATGACAGTGAGCTTCTCTTAAACTTTCTTCCTACTGGTCCCCCACTTGTGCTTTACACACAGGATTGCACTCCTTTTTCTCAACAACCTTGTGAGGCAAGTCCAAGGTCGTGGAGGGAAGAAAGCATGGTAGAGCAAGCACTGACCCTGTCCATCTGACCCTAAAGCCCATGCCCACCATTCATGTAGTGCACAAACCCTGTTAGCTTAAAGATTCCTTTAAAATGGGTGCGCTTTTACCCCCTGCCCCTTAATACGTGCATTGCTTGAGTTCTGTTGTCTCTACATTAGTTGAAAATGGTAGTCCCATAGTAGTGGAAGGCCCTGTTAGCAATATTAGGCTGGATCTTTTTTTTTTTTTTTTTAAGATTTTATTTATTTATTTGCCAGAGAGGGAGTGAGAGCACAAGCAGGGGGGATTGGCAGAGGGAGAGGGAGAAGCAGGCTCCCCGCTGAGCAGGGATCCTGATGCTGGACTTGATCCCAGGACCCTGGGTCATGACCTGAGCCTAAGGCAGATGTTTAATTGACTGAGCCACCCAGGCACCCCTAGGTTGGACCTTCTTGGGTGGAGGAAGATTCATTGCTGCAGCCCTTTCACTACTCCTGATACTTAGTTTTGTGCCTCTGAAGTCCAATGTCTTACCACCTAATTTCTTCCTTTCTTTTTTGTCATTTGCATTATTGCAACAATAATGCTGTCTCCCCCCACCCTCCCCAGCCATGAGCCAGCCAGGCAAATGGCCTCATTCCAAATGGCATCTTCATGCTCACTGCTTCTAGCAGGCAAGTATATGACATTAGGCTTCCACGTGTGTATCTTCAGAATGATTTACCAGGAAGATGCATGACTTCTACGGTAGACAGCTGAATCACCTGGAATGCTTTATGGTTTATTTCACTGTCCACACAAGTAGATCAAGCCACGGAGCCCTTCCTGGTTGTGAGGATGTCCTCTGGCTCATGCATCCAAAGGGTTTGGGTGCCTTAAGTGAGCGGCTGGTCTGGCTGATGGCTGTTGGCAGGGCTCTGTGAGTGCTCCCAGGGGCAGACAACGCCCATAAATCGTAATCACAATGGAGCACAATGGAAGAGGTAAACAGCTCTGAAACTGTGCTATAAATTGTCATCCAGGGATGATTCTGTTTTATTATGGAGGTTAAATTACAGCAATCATCATCGCACAAAGGCGCTGCAGTAAGAAAACATTTGGGAACAATGTTTTTCTCCCTTGGCTTGGGTGATGGGTGCACAGGAATAAAACACTGTCACTTGTTTACCGTACTCCAGAAGGGAAAATAGGAGCTGTAGCCCCTGCAAGGTGGGCGCTCTTTTTCTCTTATGAACCAAACAGGTTGTGAGTGCATTGCTGTTGCCCCAGGAAAAGAAGATAAACTTGACTGGAAGACAACTTCCAGCGATGTTTGACTTCTTTCCTTATCTTCTCCCCACCTGTGTGTGTGTGTGTGTGTGTGTGTGTGTCTACTCTGGCTCAGATGGGCTAAGATAAAATGAACTGCAGCACAGTGCCTGTCCCAGTGGTCACCAGCTTACAGATGCCATCTTTCTGAAGTTCACCAGCACGCCATCCTGAAGGGCTTGTATATTATGGGCCACTTGGTTCAGTGGTGAAGAAGATGGGCTTTAGAGCTCCCTGAATCCAGATTCAGACCCCGATTCTGCCTCTTGACAGCTGTGTGACACAGGGACGGTCATTTCTCTCTCCGAGCCTCAGGATAGTCAACTGTAAAATGAGAGTGTTGACCTACCTCACTCATGGGGGCCTGTAAAACACACGTCTCAATTCTGGACACACAGTAGGTGCCCAGTTATTGTTCCCTCACATTATTCTGGTCAAGCAGCAGCGGTGATGAGCAGCATCACCACACATGTTCCCATAGCCCTGAGCTCCCACTCGGACCTCCCTCCTGTTCTTTGACCATGCCCAGCCTCTTCTCTCTTCATTGCCCTCATGTGTGCTGTTCACTCTGCATGGAATCGCCTTCGCCGAGATCTGGTTCTTCCTTGTTGCTCAGGGTTCAGCTCTGCCCTTCTCAAGGCAGCCTTCCTTGGCTACCTCCCCCAAGACAGAACCCTCCCCTGCCTCCCCGCAAATGCCACCCTCATCCCCCTTCTCCCCCTCCCAGGCCACAGCATGCCTTTCTCACAGAACTCACCGGTCACCTTTTTGTGTATCTGACTTGCTTTTTCCCTTGGGAGCCCCAAGAAGAGGAGTTCTGCACGGGAGCCATTCACCTAGCGCAGAGATACGCAAAAAGTCTTCTTCGAAAGAGGGGATGAACAGATGTTTTCCTAATGTGCAGGTGATCAGATCCGAATATTTTGCCTGTGAAAATATTGGAAACTCAAGCAGTTTAAACAAATCATCATTAATTAATAGCCTTTGAGCGTATTATGCAACAACCTGTTCTTTGGGAGTGGGTTGCAAGATGCACCCTAGTGGGTGGAACTCCAGCTCATGGTAATTACAGGGTGGAGAGGAATATGAGATTTAATCGTCAAACCCTGATTTTCTCGTGGCTTTAAACAGTATAATTTGTGACAACCTGTAAATATTTGTTGAATAATTCATTATGAATTTGACATGGGTTTATTTGATGATGCTGTAGGGTTATTTTTTGGAGGAAAGTTTTCCCTAAAGGTGTTGAGTCACGTGGGTGACCTCACCCTTGAAGATGATGGAGGAGGACAAAGAAAAGTGGCAATATTAAGAGAGAAATGATTTTTAGAAAACTTGGGTGACAGGCAGGCTCATCGTACTGATTTTTTTTAAAAACACTTAGAAAATCGTATTGCCACCCATGTTCTTCTTTAGGTGTGGGCTGATAGCATTTCCCTCTGTACCCCCGACACTTTATTATGAAAATATTCAAACGTGTAGCGAGCTAGGATGGTTTTACCACAAGCATCCATATACCCATCACTCATTTCCTACTACTGACATTAAGTATACTCGCTTCGTCACATCTCTGCCCATCTATCCATCCCTCTGCCCATCCTCTAATACGTGTTATTTTTGATGCATTTCAAAGCATACCACAGACTTGTTGATGGCATTTTCAATACTCCATTTGTCATTGAAAAAGAAGCAGATGTGTTGTAGAAGTTGGGCTGATCCATAAGTCGAATACAGCTAATGCAAAAGCTTGAAGTGGAGTTAGTAAAATATTCAGCACAATTAGACAGAACCCAGAGTCTTCCTGGGCTCTTACCTTAGGTTTGATGTGATCTGTTATTATCGTGTGCACTATTTTAGACAAATACACCGCTGACAGATTTTGAAGTTTCTATAGTATGAGGAAGGGCGCAAAAGTCCCCACAGGTATTTCAAACAGGAAGAGCTTTCCCACAGAGAATTCAAGGCTTGCAGTGGAAGGACTGAGAGAACAAACACCAGGGAAAGCTTACTCTAGCTTTTATGAAACCAGGAAGTGGGGGGATCCCAGGGGACACTCCGCCCACGATTTCAGCCATCTGCGACACGGAGGTGGGCAGTTGGCTGGAGTCCATCAGAAGCTGCTGCCAGAGCCTCCTTGGCCCTCAGCTGAAGCCCATGAGCCTGCTCCTCACTGCCCTGGAGCCAATGCATCTGCTCTGCTTCTCCAGCTCTCCCTGGTCTCCCCGGAGGGCGTCTCACGGGCTGAAACTCGCCTGGACCCGCCTGGAGGAAAGGTAGTTCCTGGGCCTCCCATCTCTGCAATCCAGGGGCAAGCAAATGACCAACAAATCTGCACAAGCATGTTTACTGGATCTTTGATCAGAAATGAAGCAATTGTATACCTGGAACGCTACCTGGAATATTTATGTGCAGTACTCTATGTATTTTTTTTTTTTTAAATATTTTATTTATTTATTTGAGACAGAGAGAATGAGAGAGAGAGAGCACATGAGAGGGGGGAGGGTCAGAGGGAGAAGCAGGCTCCCCGCCGAGCAGGGAGCCCGATGCGGGACTCGATCCCGGGACTCCAGGATCACGACCTGAGCCGAAGGCAGTCGCCCAACCGACTGAGCCGCCCAGCGCCCAGTACTCTATGTATTTATATGTTTTTGCGTGCTAGGTACAGCGTCCTAGTGTGGAGATACAGACAGCAGTGTTTTGTTTTTACAAATGTTCGGAATTAAAATTCACCACTTGTCTTCCGTCATTTTGAACTTTAATAAATTCACCCTGACCAAAAGCAAATGTGTTTGGACAGATGGATGAGTGACTGGTGAAAGAAGACCTTATATAATGATGCCTCTCCAAAGTATGTGTATTTTCAAATGGTCCCTTAAGGGGCCAGGGGTGGGGATCCTTCCAACATGCACAGGAATGAAGTGGAAATGATGTAGTGACAACATGGGGTTGTGTTCACTGGGCGGGAGTGTCTGGCCTGGAGCCCTGAGAAATCATTTATGTGGCTTTGGACTGAAGTCCCCCACCACTATCCCCAAGAGTTCCCCGGGATTCTGTGTTAGAGCCACACAATCAGGTGAATGCATGTTTTGAATGGATTTGAGCTCAAAGGACACTTGACCCTTCTGGCATGGATGTCTGCTGTGTTCTGCCTTCCAAGTGTGCATTCCCCTTACTCAGCTGGCCACGCCCTGACTCTCTCTCCTCCTTCTAGACTATGGGTGGGGGCAGGGATGGGGATGATGTGTGACGTACGACCCAGGCCTGGGCAGTCTGTATACTTTCTCTGACTTAGTCACTTGTCTCAGGATGGGTGCTTGACCTGGCTCAGTCCAGAGAAACTCCGACTAGGAACTTGTTTTGGAAAGATGAGGACAGAGGCACTCTTTTCACCAGGGTGGCAGAGCTGCAAGGATAGAATTTGACGGTGCCACTGTTCTGCTCCCTTATGGGGAGTGCCTGCCCCGGAACAGGTCCCACCACTGATACAGACCCTGTGTGTAGTCTCGTACGTGCCGATGTGGAGCTGCATGGTGACACGGCTTAACACTCTGAATGCAGCTGTGGCTGAAGCTACGGACATTTTAGCCTGGACATTTTACTCTCATGAGCCAATTACTCTTCTCTCCCCCCTTTTTTAGTTAAACCAGTTTGCTATATCTGTTACTGGCAACTAAATATGTCCTATGCACCATGCATGAGAGAAAAAACAACCTGAAACCATTCTATGATTTTACATTGGGGCACCTCTTAGGGACTTGGTTAGATGTTTCTGTGTTGAGACTCTGCTACCTCCCATTTTGGTGTCCACTTGGACTGTAATCCCCTGAGAACAGGCTTGGTACTTTTCTCTTCAATACCTGATAAAACTGTAAGCTCCTCAGGGCAGGAGTTGAATCTGCTTTGAATGAATAAATGGTCCTTTGCCTCCTTTCTACTCCCCCCTGCTTTGAGGATTTATCACTGGGATGTGACTGCATGAAGCTCAGTAAAGTTTAGGGGTCCCACCGACTGACCCTCACCTGCATGAGGGTCCTCTGCCACCTCAGCCTTAGAACTTGTTTAAGATGTGTGTACCTACTGGTTACATCATGAACACCGAGCTAACAGGGCTCTTGGTCACCCTTTTGCTGTTTGATGCCTCTGGCTTAGATCACACACACACACACACACACACACACACACACACACACACACATACACACACTCAGAGTTTTATTTCTAATCTCTAGTGTAGAACCTCGCCACGATCAGCTCATGTACTAAACAGTGCCCACATTGAAACAGACATAAATATGTTGCTTCCAATCCTCTATAAGGGGGTTGCAATGTAATTACAAGCATTCAAGAATCACTGTGTGGTTTTATTAATGTCTTTCACCAAGTTATTTTTGTCAGACTGTGTGTGTGTGTGTGTGTGTGTGTGTGTGTGTGTGTTTTCCATTTGGGGCAGTGGAGCTGGTTCATTCAGATATGGGTTACACAGAGGGAGATTTCTGTTAGTGCTATGACTCCAAGACCCTCAAATCATTGTCAGGCTGTGCAGTTATTGGAAAATGTAATGTCATTGCGAAAGTGGGCTTATTCCATCTGAAGTTGTGGCTTGTGGATTTCTGTGATTTTCTGATAATGGATGCTGGTTCTTCCCCCTAATCTTTTTTTTTTTTTTCTACATAACATCCATTATTCTACTTCCTGATTTTCCCTGGCCATCTGCCCTTTCTGACCCTCAGTTCACAGGGTTTGGATGGGAAGGCATGGGCGTGAGGCCAAGCTTGTGCAGTCCGTGGGCCGCCACAGGGCTTACCATGTTGCACGGGGCCTGTGCTGCTCTTGCCCCATTATGCCCAATCTTATTGCTTGCCATTTTCTCCTTCCCTCCCTGAGCTCCGTCTCCTGCTTCTGAGCCTCTGTACCTGCTGCGCCCTCGCCCAGACTGTTCTTCCCCCAGAGAGCCAGCTGGCTTGCCCTGCACTTCCTTTTGGTCTCTGTTCATATGTCACTTCTCAGAGACACTTTTCCTGCTCATCCTCACTTAAGAGCATCTCTGGTCCTTTTAGTCACCTGAGCTAATCCACCCCGTGTTGTGTAAGCACCTTTGAGTCAGGCTGCTGTTCCTTCCTCCTGAAGAGGTCCAGGTGAGAATGCTGCCTTTGTTCAGGCTCCTTCAGTGTATGTTCTCCCTGTCCTCCGAGATTCCCAGTGCTCAGACTCCACCAGTGGCAGATCCCACATCCTCATAGTGGAGCCCCGGATAGATCTCTGACCTCGTGCCTGAGTCCGAGCAGTAGGGCCCATTTGCTCCTAGCAAGGTAACTCAGTGGAGATTTACTGGGAGGTTGTGCGGAGAGAAGATGAAACCCAGACGTGTGGTGTAGAGACAAACTAGAGTAGAGTGGTGTGGACCAGGAAGGTTGGTTCACCCTCTCATCTGCTACACACGCATGGGATGACAGTACATAAGGGAAGCTGGGAAAGGGAGCCCCGCATCATTGCCATTGGCATCCCTTTCTCTAGGAGCTCAAAACCCTGACAGGCTGAAGAGGCTGGACCATCCCCAGCAATTAATAGCCACTAGATACTGAGAACTTTTTCCATTCATCCACCTGCTGATCCTCACAATAGATTCAAAATTTCTGTGTTGTCTTAGTTCCTGATCTGGCACCTGCATAGTATACATAATTATGCACTCCCGCTGTCTTCTAAGCTAGAGTGGGGTCTTTTGTTCTGTTTTGTTTCTGTTTTTTTGTAGTCTAAGTACATAGCATAGTGCCTTAGTCAATAATAATTCTCAATAATTGTCAAATTAATAGAATAATAAATAAGCTTTATTGAGTGTTTACGATGTCCAGGCATTATTCTAATCACATGACATATATAAACTGATTTAATGTTGCAGCAATATTAAGGGGATGGGTAGTCCTATTTCCCTGTCTTATAGATGAAGAAACTGGCTCACAGAGGTGTTATGTGACTTCCAGTGACCACACAGCAGGCAATTGGATGAGCTTGGACTTGAGCCAATATCCATATAATATTTATACATATCCATATAATATTTATCTTTATAATTTGCAGAAATAATATATCATAATAATATAATAGTCATATAATGTTACTGTGTTACCTAAACATATATGAGAATTCTTGTAACCTAGTATCATAGGATGCTTATCCACTGACCATTTATTGAACCATGCTTATGTGTAAATGGTTAGCATTAGAGAGATTTAAAGGTGAGTCAGACAGTTTGAGGATCTTCAGAAGCTTACAGTCTTGAGTTAGTGATAGATAACTCTGCCCAAAGCTGTCCTGTGAGGTGATGGGACTGAGTCTTAAGATAAAGACATAACATTCTGTAGAAATACACGGGAGATGGTGATTGGTGCTGGTCGCAGCAGGAGAGGGCTCTGAGAAGAGGCACAGGTAGGCTAGTGGGGAGCGCTGTGGGCGGTGGGAATGGCAGGGTAGGAGGAGGGGGGGACCATGTTCAGTGATTTAGGAGCAGGATGTCTTCCTGGATGAAGATGATGCTTCAGAACGTGGAGCCTTGTGTTTCCTCCAGGACCAGAAGCTTAGATGACAAATCATTGATAAGAGCAGCAGGCTCTCTGGTTGTCTGGGGCTTGGCAGGCAGCCTTCTCCAGCCAGGGGAGCATGGGGGTCCTGGAGTAGCTTCCTGTGTTTGGTGCCCACGGACAGATGCTGCCACACATCAAAACAATTTATTGTCTCTGCTCTTTGCATGATGGCTCCTCGGTAGTAAGCACTTGAAACTAGGTTTATTGCATTAAAGAAGTTCTTTAAATATTTTTTTTTCTACTTGGGAATATGTATTTAAGTGAATTTAAGGCTCACCTGAGAAGCTTGTTGAATGCAGATTCATGAGCTCCGCTCACAGGATTGATTCCTTAAGCTGGGAGGAAGGACTGGGAGGCTGGAGTTTTAATATCATCCCCACTGCCACTCCCACCCCCAACCCCCAGGCAGGTTCCAGCCTGGAGGTCACAGGATCTCATTTTGAGAAGACTTGAGCCAAAGCAGTAATTTCTAAAGGAGAGTGTATAAAATGTTCCTCTGTGGTGCAGGAAGAAAATACTAGAATGTCTCTTCTAAAATATCTATTTTTATGTATCTTTTATAATGTACATAGTCGAGCATTACATCAAGTAGTAGTACTAAGCAGTACTCCATAGTAGTACATTAAGGTGATGTATACCGTAGTGATGTTTACATAATGTGTATATAAATGTATCTGTCAGCAGGCATAGTTTCACCTTTTATGCCGATAAGAAAATGCATTTTAAAAAATGCAGAGAGTTTGAAGGAAGATTTTAGGATTTATCTTGCTGAAATAGACCAGGCATACTGTGTCACGGATAATGAGAAGAAGTAGTAATGAAGTATTACATCTCACTTATAATGAGTGAACAATCAGTGTTTTAGTAAGGTGCACTGCTAAGTTATGCTCCTGAGGCCTCTCTCTCGCCACAGTTTGCAGGAGCACCCCGGGCCCGTCTTCCTGTAGTTACAGCAGGGAGGGCTTTATTATCGGGCAACTGGACCCCTGATGAGACTAGGAATTCCTCCAGGGCTGAGCCAGTGTGTCTTTTTTCCACTTTGTGTCTCTGCCCCAACCACAGTGCCTGGCTTCCCAAATGTTTGGTGACTGAATGGGGGAGGGGAGGAGGGCTGGATGGAGTGAGGGATGGAGGGGGAAAGGCGGGAAGGAGGGAGGGAAGATGGGAAGGCCTCCAATCATTGTACTTGGTATGCTGGGAACCGTAACGAGAGCAAATTGCATTTTGGCAACGATGAATCATTTATCCCTATCCAACTCCTTTCTGCCTAGTATGCCATCTGACTGGTAGGTGTCTGTTCCTTAGGTAATGTCTTTTTGGCTGGGTACATAGATGATCTGGTTTGGGTTCCAGCTTGGCTGCTTATTATCTCTGTGGCCTTTATATAAATTGTCCCTCCTTTGGGGAGTCTCAGTCTCCCCAATAGTGAAAAACGGGAGCTGGAATCACCCAAACTCCAGCTTTTCCTATTTTGCCTTTATGAATTTTTGCCTTATTTGAGTAGAACCTATAGAAATGTTTAACAAGATGTCTTCACATTGATTTCCTTTTTCCTTATTTTATTTAAAAAGTACCCTTTAAATCCCTACCGTTGAAAGAAAACCCACTGGCCATACAAGAAGGTGGTTGAGGAATAGAGTGAACCCCAAACAGCCTTGCTCAGCTCTTCACTGGGGCCTGTAGGGCTTTGAGCCCGAGGCCCATAGTGAGAGGGAGCATGAGTCCAGATTGGAAAGGCGTTTGAGTCCCAGAGTGGCCAGCGGAGATTTTTTTTTCCCTTGGTCTCAATCACAAGGCTTGCAGGAGAACTGGAAAAGAAATACCTTTCTCTCTGTGAAGTTCAGTGTATTTAATAGGGTGGCTAGTGACTACCCACTGTCATTCCCCCAAAGCATCTTAAACCGTATGCATCCCCACTGACCTCTGCCTCTGGCCATGGAAGATTCCAAGTTAGTTACTGGGTCTCTCTTGTTGCTATTTTTAATTTGTTTATTTTGCAAAACTGCAAGTGCAGTGTTTGAGTCACAGCTTCATGGGGAACCAGGTGTCTCTTAGAGCTGTTTTCACTTTAAATAAATATAGGGGACTGGGAAGATCCCACTTGTATCAGGAACCTGATACACCCATGCCAGGATGTATAGGGCGCTGTCCCGTATCTATGGATTAAGCTAACCTCCTGCCTTAGACCCCTGCTGGGGGCTGGGAATAAGCAATAGGGTTAAAAAAAAAAAAAAAAGGTTCCCATCCTTGAGGAGGGGAAGTCAAATCCTGGCTCAAGAGGTTTGATGACCCTGCTTCAAAGTTGGAGTATTGTTAGTTCAGGCCTGATTTACAGTGACCCCTTTGTAAGTGTCACTTCCTGAGATGACCATAAAATGCATGGCAGTGGGGAGAGCTGGTTTGACCCAGAAGGCTCCTGCTGAGTGACATGCACCTCCAGAGTCTGTCCAGCTCAATGCCAGGGAGGACAGCTGTCTGAAGAGATCCTTTTGGGCTGTCAGAATAGATTGCATCACGGAGCATGGCATGGGATCTGTTTCTCCTTTAGAATACCAAATAGCCTTGCCAGAGTTTTCTGTTTTCTGTTCATAATATTTAGGTGTTAATTGTACTTGGGAATCCCTGTGAATTTGTTGAGATAGCATAATTGCCATTATTTTTCTCATGCATCTTCTTAAATTAATAAACTTTATGTTTTAGAACAGTTTTAGGGTTACAGAAAAATTGAGCAGAAAGTACAGAGTATTCCCATATACCTGTTTTCTTCCCCTTACCCTGCACAGTTTTGCACAGTTTCTATTATTAACATCTTGTGTTAGCGTGGTACACTTGTTAAAATTGATGAATGAGTATGGATACATTGTTATTAACAGAAGTCAATAGTTTGTGTTAGGGTTCACTCTGTGTTATACAATGTTTTAGTTCAGGCTGCTATAACAAAGTACCATAGACTAGGAGGCTTATAAACGACAGAAGTTTATTCCTCATGGTTCTGGATGCTGGATATCCCAGATCAGGGTGCCAGCAAGGTCAGGTTCTTGTGAGGACCCTCTTCCGGGTTGCAGACTGCGGACTTCTCATGTATCCTCATGTGGCAGAAAGAGAGCAAGCTAGCTCTCTGGCCTCTTCTTCTTTTTTTGTATTAAAAGTTTTATTACATATTAAAAGAATATTTTTGAAAAATTCAACCTAAACTCAGCTGGCTTATTATGGTGCAATTGCTATTTTACTTCTTTGCAAATATTAACACATTTTTTAAAGATTTTATTTTATTTTATTTTTTTGATGTAGTGTTCCATGATTCATTGTTTGCGTATAACACCCAGTGCTCCATTCAATACATGCCCTCCTTAATACCCATCACCGGGCTAACCCATCCTCCAACTCCCCTCCCCTCTAAAACTCTCAGTTTGTTTCTCAGAGTCCATAGTCTCTCATGGTTCGTCTCCCACTCCGATTCCCCCGCTTCATTTTTCCCTTCCTACTATCTTCTTCTTCTTCTTCTTCTTTTTTTTTTTTTTAACATATAATGTATTATTTGTTTCAGGGGTAGAGGTCTGTGATTCATCAGTCTTACACAATTCATTGCGCTCACCATAGCACATACCCTCCCCAATGTCTATCACCCAGCCACCCCATCCCTCCCATCCCCCTCCACTCCAGCAACCCTCAGTTTGTTTCCTGAGATTAAGACTTCCTCATATCAGTGAGATCATATGATACTTGTCTTTCTTTGATTGACTTATTTTGCTTAGCATAATACCCTCTTAGTTCCATCCACATCATTGCAAATGGCAAGAATTTCGTTTTTTTTTTTTTTTTGATGGCTGCATAATATTCAATTGTGTATATATACCACATCTTCTTTATCCATTCATCTGTTGATGGACATCTTGGCTCTTTCCATAGTTTGGCTATTGTGGACACTGCTGCTGTAAACATTGGGGTACACCTACCCCTTTGGATCACTACATTTATATCTTTGGGGTAAATACCCAGTAGTGCAATTCCTGGGTTGTACGGTAGCTCTATTTTCAACTTTTCGAGGAACCTCCATACTGTTTTCCAGAGTGGCTGCACCAGCTTGCATTCCCACCAACAGTGTAGGAGGGTTCCCCTTTCTCCGCATCCCCGCCAACATCTGTCATTTCCTGACTTGTTAATTTTAGCCATTCTGACTGGTGTGAGGTGGTATCTCATTGAGGTTTTGATTTGGATTTCCCTGATCTCTGGCCTCTTATAAGGGCACTAATCCCACTAGTTATTACACCCTCTCACACTTATGAATAAGGAGGAAGAGGCTGGAGGCCAGTAGTTGAGCTCGTAAATGGCAAAGCTGGGATTAAATTTCCATTTGCCCAACTCCAAAGCTCCTTCTCTTCCTGAGTGCACTTTCCTGCTGGCATGGGAACTTGAGGAAGAGGCCATTTAGATGCTGTTTTAGGATTGTGATACTGCCTTCATTGGAGACCAGCTGAAATGGAAATCTTTATTCTGCCTTATTAATAATTTGTTTGGATGATAATTTAAGATGATACTTGTCTTTCTATTAGATTTGATAGATGCCTTGTAATAAGTACCCTAAACACAGAACCTGCTTATTTCTGTATTAAACATCAGAGGTTTGGGAGGGTGACACAGAGTAAAGAAAGAGATTATTCTAGGTCAGGATCAGAAATAACTTGTTTTGGCTGAATTTTTTTTTTTTTTTAATCTCTGCTACTTCTTCATTAAAAAAAGTTCTTTCGGGGTCTGTTTGCCAGGTGATCCCATGGATCTGGTAAGATGACTCAAGGCTCCCCTTTGCCCCATCCCAGGTAGAACGGGGGAGGTGGCTTCTTGCCTGTGGTCCACTGTGCATGCACAAATAGCCTCAGGGCCCTTGCAGTGCTGAGTGGTCTGGGCCCACCTTCCTATCCCAGATGGCAGCCCCTAGAAGAGAGGAGCTCTCATCTCATGGGGCTTTGTACCTTGGAGGGACTTGCAAATGCTTATTTAGTAAATGTAATTGTATGAGGCTATATGCTTTTCAAAGCAGGCCCATGTACAGAGAATCACATCTTACATTTATTTGACTCCCATGTATGAATGCAAAGAAGTTAATGTTTCTTGAAAGAAAATTCCTGGACTATTCTGCCCTTGGGTTTGTTGGAGTGTTGAGCTGACGGCAGCACATGGCTTGATCAAGAACATCCAGTGTGTCATCCAGGGATTGAACTGCATCTCGTGACTGTAGTCCAGTTCTCAAACCATAGACCCCTTTGCTGCCTTGTGAATGGGTTCAGCATAGCCAATTATTGTTCCTTTTGAAATGTGGCCGCAGTTCTCAGCCTGAGCAAGTATTGATGCATTTTGATGGGGTTCTTCTTTATTTCATTGGCTGGCATTGCTGCTGAAAGAACTGTGACCCATCACTCATTGAAACATTTTAACTGCAAGATAAAATATATTTTAATTGACAGAATCTCCATATTCAAGTCAAAATGGATAATTTTCTTGTAATTTTATTGCCAGTTCTCTGATATCTACAATATTATGTTTCAGTTAGAAAATGCTCGATACAATGAACTCAACAGAGACATCTATTTCCGTTGAAATGGAAATTCGAGGCACATTATCAGGAATCTCTTGTTCTTGAAGAAGCGCTGTTATTTCTTTACCCATAACTCAACTTTGCCTCATTCTGTGGATTATTGCAAATGGCACTCAAATTACTGGCTCATCTTTCTTTTCTGTTAAGAAGAGAGATTCTCACTTCAGAAACACCTAATTGCGACTGTGGCTTTTTTGATTAGCACCCTGCAGTTGGAGTCAGAAGCTCATGGCTCTGTCCCAGAGCGGGAGGAGCAACACGGGTCTGGGGATGGTGGGGGGGGGGGGGGGGGGGGGGGGGCGGGGGGGGGTGGGAAAAAAAGACAGGCATTTCAGAGAGTGAGGTGCTGAGTTTCTGAGCTGTTCTCTCAGTTGTAGCTCTCAACTCCACAATCACACTGCAGGGTTCAGGGAGAGGGACAGGGCGATGGCAGCTAGCAGAGTGGGGCGCGCCCACACCCCATGAGCACATTGAGCCTGTGCCTCGAATCTGTCCGGGCCTGGCTTTCCGCAGCCATTCGTTCTGAACATTGCACTTTCTCATTAGGAATCTCTCATTAG
Source organism: Phoca vitulina (assembly GCF_004348235.1). NCBI lineage: Eukaryota > Metazoa > Chordata > Mammalia > Carnivora > Phocidae > Phoca > Phoca vitulina. The sequence goes on from NW_022589716.1 coordinate 11,740,286, forward strand.
GAGACATTCCTAAGAGGCGGCTCCTTTTAGGAATTTCAAAGCGAAGACTTCACGGAGCCCATCAGCAGTACCAGCCCCATCTGTCACTCCTCCTCGCCACAGCCCTTAATTGCTCCCCTGACTCTGTGCCAAGCTGTTTCCTCCTTATCTTTTCAGAGCATTGCTGTGTTTATCTTTATTTCACTATGCTCCTTTAATTTTTGTCTGTCTAACTTTTCATTATTTGCCTCCTTATCTTTAAAATCACCAATAAGCTCCATTTTTCCCTTTTTAATTAGGTTTAAGCCTCTTTTGTCCACAAAGCTTCCTGAAAAATCACACCCCCTGGGCGAGGTGTCTGCCAAGTATAGCCCACAGCTTGGCTTTGTTAGGGGATGGTCCTCCCCATTTCAGCATCTCTTCTTTGTTGGACGAATGTCCTGCTCTGTCCAGTCATGACTTCTTTAAATTCTTACCTCATTTTCCAACCTCTTTTCTGCATCTGAGCATCAGGAACGTCTGTTCTTTACCCCGTTGTGCAGAGCAGTAGCATGCCTTCAGCGATGTGTCTGTGAATGCTGGTTGCCATGATGTAAATGCTTTCTAACACATTCCTTGGACAGGGAGCAGCTCTTTGGTTCAGAGGTTGCCTGGGCAGTTGTCTTGTATTTTGTCTATTGGTGCATCTTTTGACACTTTACAGCCAAAGTAGCTGAATTCAGTTATATGTTCATCAGGGTAGACTTAGCTGCCCACTGGGTGGTGCTTCCTTCCCCCTTCCTGTTCAAAGTCTGTCCCTCCACAGCTTGTATTGTGAGGGGATAGAGAGACTAGCCTTTGAAGGGGAAATGGACTGACTTCCTGCCCATTTTTTTTAAAGATTTTATTTATTTATTTGAGAGAGAGAGAGCACACAAGAGATGGGGAGGGGCAGAGGGAGAGGGAGAAGCAGACTCCCCACGGAGCAGGGAGCCCGATGCGGGGCTTGATCTCAGGACTCTAGGATCATGACCTGAGCTGAAGGCAGATGCTTAACCGACTGAGCTACCAGCCGCCCCTCCCCCCTTTTATTAAAGATGTTCAAATAACTGCAGTCTTGCTAGAAACTCCAAATGGGTTTCCAGCTGTATAGTTTAACTTTAGTGCTCATTTTATTTAAATGGACATTTCTGAGAAGTATAGTATTTTCCTGATCGAGGTTAATCACTTTTCTCTTTATTTTTTGTTAATGCAGCCTTTATTAAGCATCTGTTACACTTCAGGGACTGTGCCAGGCCCCAAGATGGAGAAGTGAGTAAGATAGATGTGGCCTTTCTCTCACTGAATTTAAGGTCTGGGTGTTGAGAGGGTCAGTGACTTTATTAGGATTAGTGTATAGAGACTTTACCCCAAAGGTGTGGAGTATTTTAGGTTCTTCTAAAATAATTCACAGTTTCACATTTTGTTCATGCTTTACTGGAGTGCAGTCAGAAGCATCTAGAAGTTTCAGGATGACTGGTTCAACACTTCAGCTTTCAACTAGCCACATTGTGCCCTCTTGCTCACATCCCAGATATACATTGTGCGGGAGAGAGCTTTCCAGATACTTGGAGCATCAAGCCTTGTAAAGTAGTGTGAGTTTTGTGGGACCTGTGTTTTGAATGTGTTCTCTACCTGACTACCTACCTGAATGGCATCATAATTTAATATTTCCTTTGTGGTCTCATCAATGACATTTAACGTCCGTTAGTCATGGCATAGTTATGTAGTAAAGCATACAGAGCTTGTTTGCTTCCAGGTCAAACGTTTCCAGGCTGCTATGGATTTTGAGTTTGATTTTTAATCATTTTCTTTCTCCTTTTTCTTGTCTGATAGCCGTTGGTGGCTTATTGCTGATGCTTACTGCCATTTTCTATCTTGTTACAATGGTGTTTAAGCTAGGAGTCAAAAACCCTTCATATATTTATGTCCCCTGCTTTGTACAACTCTTCAGTTCTGAGCTCTTTCTCCGTGTTTGAACGTTCTAGGTAACTAAGGGTAGTTGGGATGTAATACCTTTAAAGAGTGATTGATCTCTGCCGTTCATGTGGTTCCACCTTGTGTAACAGGGGGAGAAACTCTTTCAACATGCCAGTTGGTAGCCTCCTTTTTAGACTCACTGTCATCACCAAGCACATTACTTTTTGTGGAGATAGTTCTTGGAAACTGAGCACTGCCCCCCCCCCCCCACCCCACCTACTGCCCCATCAAGGCTCGGCCCTGCCACCAGATGACTTTTCTAAAGCTCATTCCAGTTATATCACCCCGTGCTCAGCTGGCTCCCCACAGACTGGTCCTAAGTTACTCAATCGGATTCACCTTAACTTGTATAGAATCCTTCCTTTTCAGAGTCTGATTCTGCTTTTGCTGCACTGTCAGAGCCTGTAGCTAAGTTTCCTTCCTTCCGGTCCTCATGGCTCTTGGTGCTTTGCTGTTGGTGACCTGTTCTGCATGGACACAGGGGTACATATGCTGGCTTATTTCCCCAATCCGGACGACAGGCCCTAGATGAGCCAAGGCATTCTTCTTTGTCCTTAAAATCCCCTTGCACTTAGCATAATGGAAGGTCATACAGCACGGGAGTCAGAGCACAACAGATGTCTAGTTTTGGCTCTGCCTCTTTGCCCCCACCATCCAAGCTACTTAACACTTCCATGAACTACTATTGAGCCATTTGCAAAAATAGAGGTTACAGTAGCACTTACGTCATAAGATCATTATCGAGGTAGAGTCCCACGGTTCAGTACAAATAAAGACAGTGTTGCGGTGTTGATGGTTGTGTTATTGTTACTACTCCTAGTGGTAGTATTACTGTTACTCATACAAGATATGTGATAAACGCTTGTTTAAGTGACTTGAACTTGAACAAATTGATCTGTGCCAATCATAGGCATAAACCTGGGGAAAGTCGATTATAACTCACGGGGTCACCAGCACATAATCCATGTGTGGAGAGGTCACAAACAAAAAGGCAGCAACTACTAAGGTTTTTAAAGGCTATTCCTAACCAGATCAGACACCTCATGGTTCCTGGGGCAACAGGGAAGCCAGCCCATCCTGGATGACACACAGCTCCAGCAATATGAGGTTATTCCAAATATGTCAATTTCAGGTATGGGTGGGTAGGAAGGCAATGGTACTTTATTCTAAGGACATATCCACAAATGTTAGAAATAGTCACTTCTAGAACTTCAGGGATACAGCTGTGGTTGTAAATCCTGATAAAATCTGGTGGTTTTCTAGTTGCTTCATTTAAGTCATGTGGCTAACTTACTGGTATAGCTGCTTCCTCAAAGTCAGAAACAGCAGGACAACTAGGGCAGCAGAATTTCTGGGTAGCTCTTGAAAAAAATAGAGATTGAAATTTGAAATTATTGGGACATAGAGCCATCTCCTCATGGTCCATGACCAGCAGCTAAGTGCAGAGAGTCTCAGGGCCAGACTGATGCCCATTTGAATCCCACCTCTGCCCCGTACCAGCCGTGTAGTCCTGGTTCACCAGGTGTGGGTGTAGGGAAGTCCAGGAATGGTATTTTTATAAAGCCAATGCCCTGCTCCCGCTTCCCAGGTGGTTTTGATTATCAGCGGAGCCTGGGCACCACCGCTGTCCACAAAGGTGGCGTAAATGGCAGGGCATTTTGATGAGTAAGCCAGCATCCCCTCTCTGTCAGCAATGTAGCAGACAAGAGTAATGTACAAAAATGCCAGCCTCAACTCTGGGACCTGAAGTGGCCCCTTGGAAACATTCTCCTCTCCCCTGGCAGGCTTCAGGGAGGGCAGTGCGGTAGCCAAGCCGACCTGTCTGCAGACTTGGGCTTCTTGCCACCCCGTCCTGATTTGAAAGTCAGACCAACCAGCCTTGCTCTAGGTGAGGTCGGGGAGCCCCAGGAGAGGCTCCTCTGGGGGAAGGCTGCCTCCTGGATTCAGCAGAACTGTTTTTCCACCTAGAAGGTCTTCCCACCAGGACACTTTTTATCCACTTTGCCCAAGATCCCCGTTACCCCTAATTACCCCCTCTGTCTAGCTCTGGTCATCGTTTTCTTTCCCCTTCAGTATTTGCTCTGTCAGAAATTTAAGGGCAGTTATCATCTCTCTTTAGCCAAGCTATACACATTCAGAGCCTGCTCATTTTTGCACATAAATCTCAGCCTTCCAGCCCCTCAACACCTACCCGTACGTGCTGTGCAGTGTTTGCTTTGGATTAGATCTTGGAAGTGGAGGAATTTTTCTCCTTAGAATTATTGGCATTGGTGTGCACTTTCTAAGTCTGCCACAAACACACTCACACAGGGAATTAAGGAGACACGATCCAGTTTACTGTTGTTTTAAGTACGGCACAGGGCCTTCTACCCCCCCGATGGTATCTCCTTAAATTGAATTTGAGGCATGGGCAAAAGTCAACAATGACTAGTGTTTCCATTACTTTAAAGCTTATAAAATATGAAGGATTTTTTTTAAAGTCCTAAAACCAAAAAAGAAAAAAAGCAAGTATAATAAAAACTGACGAGCAGTGCTGTGGTGAGCTGCAAGTTTAATGGGGTTCCAGTGGTTTCTATCTGTGGGCCCCTCCTGAGTGTCTGTGAGTCTCTTTATTGTACATTCAGGGTATTCTGTCAATGCTTTTACTTCTCAACAAAACCAATTTAAATTATGCAAAATCAGCCAAAAGGAACAACAACAACAACAAGAAGGGGCAAAACTATTTAAATATTAAATTTAATCCCACTTGTCATTCTGTTCAGTGGCTGGAATGTGAGATCTAAGACCTTTGTCTGCTGGACCCCTCAGGCTACTTGGTTCTCACATGTCTCTCCTTGGGCTTGAGTGGGATTCCAGCGTTTAATGATACGTATCTTTTGTACAACATGGTCCGCAAATGTAAGCCAATTACTGCATCTTTTACTCAACAGCAATAACAAAAACAAAAATCATCTACAACAGCTGAGAGGAGAATGATTATGTGAGACTTACTGAATGATGGCTTATCAGTTTCCATTCCTTTCACGGAATATTTATTGAGGACATTCTCCATCCTGGGTAGTGGAGATACTGTTGTAAACAGACTTTGTGTGTGTGTGTGTGTGTGTGTGTGTGTATAGGAAAAATGGTAGGTACGCTGCAGAGAATGGAAGAGACAGGCTATGAGAGAGTGACCGGGTGGTGTTCTCTTTAGAGGGAGGATCAGGGGCAGTCTCTGCAGAAGTGACAGCGTGACGCTGGGATTTGTATGAAGCATGAGGTTGAGGAGAGGGATGGGGGTCGGGTTATATACAGCTTAGCAGGCAAGGGCTGGGAGTAGAGATTTTATTTGAAGTACAACTGGAGGCCCTTGAGGGATTTCAAGCAGTAAGAGATGTAATCTGATTTATGTCCCGATTGCTTGAGCTGATACAGGGAAACTAGCCTGCAACCAGTGAAAGAGGAAATGAAGCTAGAGAGGGGGCTCTTACATTTGTTAGTTTCCAATGAATTGAAAACTAACATCTACACTCATCAGTGAAGAGATCAGGGAATAGGGTTTATCAGTAGAGATGGAGAGAGGTACGGTCAGGGTGCATTTGAAGTTAGAGTCTTCTGGAGTTGCACATAGATTGGCCGTGGGGGAGTGACTGGGTGCAGGAAGGTTGAGGGAAGGAGAGAAAGGAATGGTAACTCATAGATTGTGCTCTACAGCCTTTAGTTCTTCTCTGGCCTCCCTAAGTTTGAGAAGTCTGTTAGACATGCAAGTGGAGATATGCAAGACGCCATGGGCTCCATGAGTGTTAAGCTCAGGCTTGGGAGGATTGTCATAGAGATGTCTGTCGTAGTAACACAGTCATGTCACCAGGAAGAGTCTATAAACTGGGAGGGAGCCCAGTGGGACTGCATATACTTTTTACTTTGCTCACTCTGGTTAGACTGGAAAGTCCATTGTACGAGTAGACACATAGCCATGCTGTTTACTGCTCTGCTCTCGTTGACTGCTCTGAAAGCTGGGGCCAGTGACTGGAATCGCTCCGTTCTTTGCCAGCAGGATGTTTGGAGATCCGCAGGGCTGGCTGGATCATCCTGGTCTGGTTTCCTTACAGACTGCAGATGTCCCTCCTGATGTGTTCTGTGATGACCACCCCCCAATGTCCAGACCTGGAGGGGGGCTCTCAGAATGGAATCTGGACAACTCTTTTCAAGACGAGGGTCAATGTAGGTTAGTTGCCATTCTCCAGAGAGAGAGAGAGAGAGAGAGAGAGAGAGAGGGCACTCATGGAAGGAACCTGAGCTGAGCTGATGGGATGGTGTTTCCTTAATCATTTTAATCTTCTTTTTTGATCTTCCATGTTTGTGTGGGCTGCTGTCCCCTATCTTTGTCATGAGGTATGTGAATTAAAAACTGTCTTTTCATCTTACTTTGTCTTTTTTGCTGAGAACTTCCAGAGCTCTGCCAACCTGAGCGTTCAGGTCACTGCAAAGACACTGCTGATTCAGTTTTTGAACCTAATGAATATTGGCATCAAGGTCTGACCTTGACACAGTGTGGTGAGTTACGCCTTGGCAACCACTGTCAGGCACTGTGTTCCCATCTCTGTGAAACCCTTGTAAATAACGTGGGCTGGCTCAGAGATGCTCCCAGCACAGCAGAGTCTATGAGTAGTACTAAAGAATAGAGGATAGGTAGAATGGTAGCCTTAAAATACAAGGCGTACTCAGTATTAAATATTAATGAGCATCCCCCCTCCAAAATACTGATCAATTTTAGTTAGTGCAGTTCATTGAAAATAGACCAAATGGGTCTAAAAAGTCTGTTCACAGTGGTATTAGTTTTAAAAAAATTACATTTCTGGCGCATGAGTGTTGTCAGAACACTTTCAGGGATGATGTACACTCTTGATTCAGAAAATCCCAGCAGCACTTCCTTATTTAGCTTTCATGTCACCTTTCTCCCTGGTTTTCCTGGCAGAGTGAATTCTTCTGGCAACGTTGCAAAAAACACAGTTGCAGGAAGTTTAGGCCCTTTGTTTTGTCATCCTGGGGATGAATGTAGGAGCCCTTCCTTGTGGGCTGTTGTGACTGAGGGGCTCACCATGAGTGGTGGCCACATTCGCCTCCTCCCTCACCTTTGGTTTATCCTGATGGGAGGTGACCGTGAGTGGCATCTCCCTGGTCTGTGCCACGCTGTGAGCGCTGTGAGTGCAGGAACAATGTGTCTTGTTAATCACTCTGTCCTTAGTGCCACCACATTGCCCAGGGTGTAGGAGGGGCTTAGTGAATATTTATTAAGTGAGTGTAGTGTCATCAATGAATACAATTAGCCCAGTAGCAACCTGGACTAAACACATGGATTTAGGTGTCTTAAATATCCAATCATGTCCCTTGGGACACAACAGATAGATCCCACAAAAGCTGTTGTAAATCGAAGCGGTCACACATCTTTTATAAAAATGTAATATGCTCAACACAAAATGATGGAGAGGGTGTGAAGCAACAGGAACGCTCATGCATTGCTGGTGGGAATGAACAATGGTACAGTCATTTCGGTAGATAGTTTGGTGGTTCCTTATAAAAGGAAAAATACTCTTATTATATAACCCAGAAATTGTGTTCCTTAGTATTTAGTCAAATGAGTTAAAAACTTATGTGTACGTGAAAAGCTGCACATGAGTATTTATAACAGCTTTATTCATAATTGCCATAACTTGGAGGCAACCAAGATGTTGTTCAACAGTGAATGGATAAACTGTGGTATATTCAGACAATGGAATATTATTTAGTGTTTAATAAATGAGCTGTCAGGCTATGCAGAGGCACAGAGGAACTTCAAAGGTATAATGTAAAGTGGAAGAAGACAATATGAAAGAACTATGTACTGCATGATTCCAGCTATATGGCATTTTAGAAAAATCAAAACTATGGTGACAGTAAAATCATCATTGGTTGCTAGGAGTTTGGAGAAGTGAGGATGAACAGGTGGAGTGCAGGACATTTTGGAGCAGGGAGACTACTCTGTATGATACTATAATGGTGGGTGTGTGTCATTATATTCATAAAATGTACGAAACAAAGGATGAACCCTAATGTAAACTGTGAACTTTAGTTAATGATATATTGTCTCATCAATTGCAACGTATGTAGCACACTAATGCAGATGTGAGTAGTAGTGGATGTGGCTTGTGTGTCTGTGTGTGGTGGGGGTTGAGGTGGTATGTGGGAGTCCTCGTTACTTTCCCCTCAATTGCTCTGTAAACCTAAAACTGCTCTAAAACATAAAGTCTGGGGCGCCTGGGTGGCTCAGTTGGTTAAGTATCTGGCTCTCGATTTTGGCTCAGGTCATGATCTCAGGGTTGTGGAACTGAGCCCTGCATAGGCTCAGAGTTGTGGGATCTGAGCCCATGCTCAGCGTGGAACCTGCTTGAGGTTCTCTCTCTCTCCCTCTTCCTCTGCCGGTTCCACCTTGCTCATGTTCTATGTAAAAAAATAAAAATAAATAAATAAAAAATAAGGTCTATTTAAAAAAAAAGTAATACACCGTAGAAACATAAGGGGCTGAAAGGAGAGGGTTGATCATACCTTTTTGTCACTGCTGTTACCAAAAAACAGTATTACTTATATCTGAATCCAGAATTCATAAAATTGTTTCTTTGTGAAAGGGAATATGTGGTTTCATTTATGTTGTCTCTCTGAAGCCATGACAGGAAGAAGCACCGATTGTTGCATCTTGGCATTAACATTCAGTGTTCAAGGGAGCTGCTTGGGCAGGCCACTCAATTTCTCCTGGCTCTAGTTTCATCAGCTGTAAAATTAGGACGGTAATGCCTGAGGATACTTAAAATCAGAGGCCTGTGGAAGGAGAGGAGGGGTGCCTCATGGCCCTTGAACAATCTCCTGAAATGTGAGGCATCCGTGGGAGAGCTGCTGGGGCGAGGCGCCTCCCTGCTGGCCCGTGGCTTTCTTCTCTGAAAAATGATTGTGCTGTTCTCCCCAGCCCTGGCCATTCAGTTATTCCTATTCTGGTACTTAGCATGTGAAATTGCCTATGAATCAACAACACGGCAAATTGGGTATCAACCAGAAACGAGTTAGAAGACCAATATTCCCACTATTAAAAGTCAAAAGGTAGAGGGAAAAGTTGGGGAATCAAATAAGATAATTAATTTTAATAATTTATACTTGGTATTTGTTGGCTGTGTTTTAGGATAATTTCCTTCTTTGCTTCCTCCCATAAACATTCCCCATATCTTCCCACTCAGTCATCCCTTTGTGTTATCTGAGGAGTCCCCAGTAAATGGGGTGGAGAGGAAGAGGAGGGAGTATATTTAGTATATTCATAACATATACATTATGGGAGAAATCACCTCTTATTAAACTGAATGCATTGCACCAGATTAGAGAAACCAATAGACAAGGACTTGAGGTCTTTCCTCAAATCAGTCATTCAAGGTCATAAGTTCCAAGGGGACATAATACTTCCTCTAGGATTATGTTGCTCACCATCAGGTTAGGAGTAACTCACACTGTACAGGATAATTGAGTAATTATTTCCAATATTCTCTGGGCATTAAGACCTGGGAGATAAATATAATGGGAGAGGCCACTTACACATCGCATTGGCCCCTGCAGTATAGGATTGGGTTGGGACAGATTGCGTTTCGTCATGTGCTGTGGTGTAGAGATGTTAAAAACCCCCGGCGTGTTGGGGACGTGGTGCACAGGTCCCGTGACAGGGGAAGAGGATGTGTTGGATGGGTCCTGGCAGGTGCAGAATGGGAACTCTGTGGAGTTTTGGACCCGATTATAAAGGGTAACTCCTGTCATGTTAAGGACTGTATCATGTGGGAGTGTTTCCCAAGGTGTACTCCTCGGAATGCAAGTTCCTGGTGATACTCTGGGAATGAAGAGTTCCATAGTCAAACATGTTTGAGAAAAGATTGTAGCTCCTGTAGGGCTTCATGATGCCTTTAGTGTATAGTCCTCAGATGTCCCGCAGTAAAGGGATCTTTAACTTTGCTAAAGCTGAAGCTGGCACTTCTCAAACACATGGTATTGATGATAGTACCCTTTTGTGGGTAACTCACCCATGATTATCTGGACTAATATCACAGTATCCCTGGTATAGATTTGGAGTGCTACTCCAGACCACGAGGGGCACATAAGGGTTGACAGAGAGGGACGTGCTCAGCTCTGTGCTGTAGAAATCTAGTGGCAGGTGGAGGATGGAGTGGGAGGAATGACAGGCATTGGAACACCATTATGTGAACTGAAGGATGTGCCAATGGAAAAATTATGAGTGTCCTGGACATGTCTTCAGAGACCTAGGTCAGGAGTCAGCAAATGATGGCCGGTGGGCCAAATCTGGTTGATCCGCCCCTATTTTCGTAAATAAAGTTTTATTGGAACACAGCCACACCTATTCCTTTACATGTTGCCTTTGCATTATAACGACAGCATTGATTAATTGCAGCAGAGACCACGTGGCCTGCAAAGCCAAAAATATTGACCATCTGGCCCTTTGTGGAAACATTTGTTGACTCCTGATCTGCGTGGTTGGTTGGATTGGTTTTGTTTTTGCAAGGGTAAGAGGACTATTTGGGTTTTTCAGTTCCATTTTCTTCAAACGGATGGATGAAAAAAATATATACAAACAGAATCCCAAATATCACATTCTAGGAGTCAGCCCTAACTTGAATGTTGAATAAAAAGCCTTTTCAGCTTTGGGAAGGTCCTAGAGAACCCAAGACCTGCCTTCATCTCTGGTAGGCTCGGTTATCCCTTGCCTGATGGGACCCAGGCCACAAGGGCATCAGGAGGCTACTTGTATCCTTGAAGGTTGAGCCCTGTAAGCTCTCAGTCATTACCTTGGGCACCATCTCAGGCTATGCTGCAACATGAAGGAATCCAACTGCTGTTTCTGGTTCCTCTGAGCCCAGTTGCCTCTACATAATACTGATCTGGCAGATGTTGCCTGCTCTCCCTTGGTGGGCAACTTTCTACATATATTTCTTGGGGCACATATATTTATAGACCATTTATAATGTAAAGTCTTGTGATGATGGAGTATGTGCTGCTCCAAAAGGTAGAGTGGTACCATTCAACTCCATCATTCCCACAGGACAGATTGATGTGGTGCATTCAAGGCCGGGGCTGCCCAACACCTAGTATATATTTTATTTTATTTTGTCTCATTCATATAGCTATCCAGAAACTTGAAAATGTATTGTTTCAGTGGTGCTTGAGAGTCTGTGAAAGTTAGCAAAAGAAGGAGAAGAAGATTTGTAAGAATTGCTAATATTTGTCCCTTTATTTGTGGTGGAAAGTACTTTAAAAAATTCCATATTTTCAGGGAGCTGCACACAAAACATCAAATATCTAATATTTCTTGGCTGTGAAACATGCCAGTGAAAATGTTCACCATCCAATCATGATTTGAATATTTGTTTTTATGGCAAGTTAAGTACCGGCAAAGAATTCCACAGCTTATAAAATAGGTGGTCATAAATGAAATGCAAAAGTTGATGCAGAACCTGTGAAGTGAATTGAAAACATTGCATACCTGGCTAGAAGGTCTGAAATCATGCACAGGTCAGACACAGAGCAGCTTTGGTCTGTGCGCCCTGTGTCTTCATATCCCCAACCGATTGGGCTGGTTTTTAATTCTCACTGCAAAAGGCAGACTCTAAGAATGAGGAATTTTAGGCCCCATTTAGGCCCCAATTTAGGCCCAATTCAACTTCTGGGAAGTTCAACTTATGGGAAGACCCACTTTATTTTTTTTTCATTTGAGAACCAGAAAATATAGTTTACTCTGTGATTTCAGGATGGATAGAGACCTACATTATAATCAATGGCATCCATGATGTTTGTAAAATTTATTTTTAAAAACTGTAGGAGGCAGCTTATTGTAGCTAAAGAAATCTTTACATTTAAAAATAAAGCTGCTATAGATTATTTTCAGAAGAGTAGGCTTGTGGTCTCGTTCTTCCATGAGCCGACTGGCTATGTGAGGTTGGGTGGAGTGGAGCCTCAGATATTTCTCTGGTATAATGCAAATGGTAGTATTTGCCTTACCACCTTCCCAGGCTTATCAGTGGTTAAGGCAAGTATCAGGAAAGACAGACACAAGAGGGACCTAAGGGATGTAAGCTAGTTTTTGAAAATGCTAGGCAGATTGTTCTCTGTGGGAAGGCTTATGAAGTCTGTTAGAATTTTATGTATGGGAATGTGTATGCTTATACATATACATATACTTTAGTCACCGTGTAAGTAGGCTTACTTTGGGTTATGAAAACCAATCATCAATAACATAAGTGCCTCCGTGACCTGAACAATTAGGACATGCTCAACACCATCCATAGATGATTTCTAACCCTTACAACAACCCTATGATTAGTAGGTATGGCCCTCTGTATTAGTTTTCTATTGCTGCATAACAAAGCAACACCATTTATTATTATTATTAATTATTATTATTATTATTATTATTATTATTATCTGTAGGTCCGACATCTGGGCACAGCATGGCTGGGTTCTGTGTGCAGCATCTTACCAGGCTGAAACCAAGGTGTTGGCAGGGACTTCAGTGTCACTGGAGATTCAGGGTTCTCTTCCAAGCTCATTTAGGTTGTTGACTGAACCCAGTCCCTTGAGGTGATAGGACTGAAGTCCCCATTTCTTTCTGGCTATTAGCCAGGGTTGTTCTTGGCTTCTGGAGACCACCCTCAGGTCCTAGTCACCTGCCCTTCTCACAGTATAACAGCTCACTTCTTCAAAGCTGGCAGTGAATCAATCTCTCCCATTTCTGCTTATAAAACATCTTATATAATGTTACCTCCTTAGGTAATAAGGGATATGTGGGATAGCCACACATTTACCAGTATTGCTCACGCTCAAGGGAAGTGGATTAGGCAGGATGTATTGACCAGAGAATGGGTATCTTAGGGGATCACCTTAGAATTCTGCCTATCATACAACCCCATTTTGTAGATGGGGAGAAATTCTCAGAGAGGTCACATTCCTAGCCCAGAGTCACCAAGCTGTAATTGCCAAGCAGGGACTTGATTACTAATAGTCTTCCAGGCAGGATGCACCTTCATATTATACCAGGTGGGCTATCATAATATCTTCAGGAAAGCACTGGGTAAGGATGCCTGAACAGCTGTGCAGATGGAACCCTGAGACAACTGCAGTGTAGACCAGAGCTCCTCACAGTGTGGACCATGGGCTGGTGTTGGTTCAGGAACTGTTTATTACTGCAATGAGTTAAGAAATTGAGAGGAAGAGTTTAGAAATATTTATAACAATATGACATTGCTGGGACATCAAGCACATTGTACTTTCTTGTGCTTTACAGGAGTATTGAACTCTAACAGATTGGAAAATACACACACACCAGAATAAAAACAAAAGCCCAAATACTCCAAAGCTGGCCTTTAACCACTGATAGTGTGAGGAATCTTGGTGTCAGAGCACAGCTTGTAGGTCCTGTTGTCATCAAATGGGGCCTAATGCCATTTGCTCTATAATGCACCTGGGCAGTAGGACCACCTTGGCCTCTTGGGTTAAAATAGTAGCTGAGATCTTTGAAACTTTTCTGGCCAGCGCTCTTGTACATTGTTTTTGGCTAAGCCACGCCTAAAAATACTCCAAGTGAATTTCCAGCATTTTTGGGTGTCTTCTGAATCAGAACATTCAGAAGCCCCTGATGGTCATTGCTGTGTCATTATATTTAGAATTTGTAGAAAAGCTCTCTTGCTGGCCTGCCCCAAAGGTCAGGGTTGGCTGACAAGATCTTCTCAAGCTTCTTTTGGGGACAGGTCAGCAGATCCCATAGGAAACAGTGCTGGTGAAGATGAGGATTTCATGGCGAAGCAACAGAGGTGTGTGGTGGAGTGTGCAGAGAGAGGTTGGGGCCAGGCAGGGACCAGGAGCTGAGACAGCTGCCCTCCCTCCGTCTCTCACCTCTGCTGCCCTACCTCCGGCTGCACTACCCTCTCCAAACCCTGGCTTTTTGTCGGGTCTCTGGGCACTGTGGACGATGACAGCTACAACCCCTTTCCCAAATTCATATGCCTTCCTTCTAATGTCCCATAGGGGCAGATGAGGGTCTCCAACCTCCAATTCCAAATTATTAGAGGGGAGCATCTGAGGAGCCCAGTTCGGTCAGATGCCCACTCTTGAGACGAGATTGATTAGGATGGTACTGGATGTGGGCCCCCTCAGCGGGGTGTCTGACCGACTCTCAGAGGGGAAGCACCGGCCAAGCAGACCCAGCAGAACGCCTTTTAAATCAGCCCATGTGTAGACTTCAAGGGGACACATTAACATTCTCTCCGTGTAGAGTATGCTGATTAGCTTCCTAAAAAAAAATAATTAGTGAAGACCTTTTTGACACTTTGTAGCTCAATCATTGTCTGAAACATGGTCCTGTTTTCATTAAGACCAAATACCAAAACAACAGGGACACACAATTTTATCTTCCTGAAAAATCTCTCCCTTCAGAAAAGAAAGACCTTGGACGACATCTAATTATTTCTGTGCCTGTTAATTTGATAGCTTGAAAAATGTTTGTAGTCTTTAAGAATGTCTATGGAAATTTCCTGTCCCTGCCACAGATCAAATTGTTTAAATGATAGACGGCAATTTTATATTGAACTGTGATAATAGTATCTCATTTGCTGCTACTTAAGTGATTTCTTTTCCTCTTAACACATGTAGGTCAAGTTACTCCTTCAGTCTAAAAAAATCGTGAATAAAAAAGGAGGGCAAATGGAAGAAAGCCAATTATACAACAATTTTAGACGTTTGAAGTAAGACCATTGCATTTCCCAATATTGATTATTTTTTTCGCTTGATTATGGTGACTCTCCTCAGCTCTTTATTACAATATAGATCATAATTCACAGACTGCATTTGTTCTAAACTAAAAATCAGTGAAAGGAAGTGGAATGAGGAAGGTGGTGAATGAAAAGTAGCGTTTTTGACATCAATGAATAACCATTCAGTAAATAATCACATTTAGCTTTTCTAAGCATTGTGTTTGACTAATAACATATTGAACTCCCCTTGTCAGAGAAACTTGAATTTCTTAATATGCACCATCTCATGCATCATCCCCTTTATTTTCTATCATAGATGGGAGATAAATTTCATGGTATTTCTGTCTGATAGGAGAGGAATGGAGAAATGAGAGACCTGGCAGCAGGCGCTAAGTGTTGTGATCTGTAATTAGATAGTGAAACTTGGGTTTCACAAACCTCAACTTACCAACTCACGTTGTTGGACCTTCTTTGAGTGAAGGGGGGCTACCTCAAATATCCCACAATCCCATGTACTCTTTGCTGACTGGTCAACAGACATGTGGGTGGTTTCTGGGTTCAGTATGCTCCACTATATGCAATGAGCAATCAAGCAAGTTCTAGACCTCAGGGGGCCTCTATTCCAGGAGATAAGAGATGTCCACAACTCTCTAAAATACAAGATAGAAAATGTGGAGTGACAGGAGGGATAGGCAGGTAAAGAAGTTCTGAGGAGGGAACCATTAATTCAACACGTGTGTTGAATGCTCGATGGAGACTGGGCACTGTATGCTTTTATATTTTTTCACTCATTCATTCACTCATACAGTCAGCCCATTCTAACGGAGTAATCGCTGTGTGCCAGAGGTTGGCAAAACCTGGGTCGACAAGATAGTCTACATCCCAGAGAGCAGCCTAGTAGGAGAGGGATGGGCTAGAGAAAGATGAGAAGAACCATTCATTGCTGAACAGACACTGCTGCAGCATCACCAGGCAGGGGGTCCTCACCGAAGCCTGCGCATCCACTTTTGGACAAGTCCAAGGTATCCAGGGATAGGAGGGATGGGTCAGCTCTGTGGCTGATGTTTACAGTACAATACAGATGAAGCATACCTCTCAGCTCAATATAGATTTGTCAAATATTCCATTGAAAGGGTTCTGGGGCCGTAGAGTAAGGAGCTATTCATTCTGCTTTGGAGTGCTTAACAAAAGTTTCACAGAGCAGGGGATATTTGATGAGGAGGTTGAAGGAGGAATAGGAGCTTGCTGGGCAGGGATGAGATGAGGCTAGCCAGAGGTGCCACCTATGGAGAAGACACACCTGCTTGGTACTGGTTTGGATAACACGCAGTGTTCAGTGATTATGACATGGGACTTATTTTTTTTCCACTACTCTGCACTTTATTTAGAAAACCTATCAAAGTGAAAGAGGAGTTAGGCTTTCCTTTTGAGAATTGGTAACCCTAGGGCTAGAAAATCCTTTCCTCTGCAACTTGGAAAGCAGATGTGAACACATTTTTCTCCTCATCAGAAAATGTTTAAACCCATTAGGATGCAAAGATTAGGGGCTTAAATTGGATTCGCAGGAGATATGCCAGCTCCACATATGTATTAGATTATTATTATTTTTTTTGAAATGATATAGGCTTTTTGCCCATAAAGTAGAGTAAGGCTTCTTGATAAAACTGCAAAACCAGGAGAGGAAACTCTGAGGAAGACTGAAGGACTTCACTCTGGAAGCCACTAGCTGAAACATCCAGTACACATGGACCCTGTATTTTGGACTCAGCTTTCCTTACCTCTCCTTCCTTTTCCTTCTTTTCCAGGTTGCCTCTTGATGAGAAAAAGGCAGCCGTTTAACTGCATGCATATTTGCGTTATCCAAAATGATCTCACAATTATGGTTAAGGTTCTTAGAAGAGGCTACCTTGCTTAGAAAGAGAAAAGTAACTTCCCAGTGGAAGGGTACTACACATCCAAAGCAGAGAGCAGAGAAAACGGGGAGACAAAGCAAATGCATTTCACGAGCAAAGGTTGTGGCAGGAATCCAGGCACCTACCTGCCAGGTGGAAGTCCTCGGGAGTGATGAAGAGGTTATTGACTTGGAATTCATGCATCCTCCCCTCTTTGCACTTGATAAACCGCCAAGTCCAGTTCTCTGAGTACCTGCTCACCTTTTCCAATAATTTCATCCTCCTACAGGTATCCAGTAATACTGCTTAGAGTTGTTTGTTGTTTTTTCAACTACAGACTAAACCAGTATTTCTGCACACTAAATTGTATTAAATGCACTCACTTCCTTGATCCTTCAGCAGGGAAGATATTTCTTTAAAATCAATGAAATTACCAAAGAGCAGAGCACTCCGGTGAGTATGAGTTCTGCCCCCAACCTGCTGTGGATACTAGGGGGTCCTTTGCCCATTGGCACTCATGTGCCCCTACCTTGTGCTCTCACCTAATTGTTTCCAGCCCCAAGTGGCCTCCCTGAGGGCCAGCATCTAGAGAGAGGGAAGCTGCAGTGTCTAGCTCTGACTTCCCCAATCTGATCACAAGAAATAGCTCTCCAAGTCCCTGGTACAAGGGGAGTGCAGGCACCATGGGAAATGCTGCCCTTCAGAATGCTTAAAAACATTATCCCAGGGGATTAAGGCAAGAGAGACATACAGGCTTAGAGGGTCTGGAAAGAACCCTGACCACAACCCTTGTCCCCTAACTTGGTACCTAGAAGAGCTTCTTCTAGTCTCTTAGTCCCTTTTTAAACCATGCCAGCTTGCCTTTCTGTCTAAACCTACCTTGATTGGGCCAGGATCTTGCCTCGGCAACATGTCTTCCCAGACTGTGGTTATGTCCCCACTGGCCCTTTTGGACTTTAGAACACTGTTTTGCTCTTTCCTTGTCCCTGACCTTGTAAAATATTACCTGCCACCTTCACGGTCTAGATGCCTGTCCACCTTGACCTCCAGACTGGTCTGTCCCGTGACCCACCATCCATTGCTGGATGTTGGTTATATATTAGTTAGTAGCACTGTTGATAGTATGTATTGAATTATCATGTTAAAAGCTATGATTTATTAAACAGAATAAGTTAAGTGGTTTGCCTTCATGAAGTATTGGCAAATGAGGGAAGTTATATGAGGAATAAGATTTTATTAGACAATACATAGGCATGCGTTGGTATTCTTCTTTTGACTTATTTTATTAGCAGTTATTATTATTATTTTGATGTTTGTTTAAAGTTACCACATCTGAATTATTTGTAACATTCATCATATCCAATAGTAGTTATTTGATTAGATATTTGTCTCCTTTACAATTTTGTGCAATTGCGTTCTTCAAGAAGAGGGACTGTGTCTTATTAGTCTTTGCTTAATAAATAATGGTTGAACTTAACTTCTTTCGAGAGTCAGGAGGTAGGAGAGAGAGGGAGAGAGACAGACAGAACCCAGGAAAGTCACTGGTCTCTTCTGGTTTGTATAAACCTTAATTCTCAGCATATAACCAACTTGTATGATATAATCAGTTTAATAATCAGTGTCTGTGTCCTGAAGCAAGCTAATATTTGGGGGTGTGGTTCTCTTATAACCTTTCTAACTATGTTATTCACCCTGCTTACATTCTCCCCAAATAGTGACAGCTAAATTAACAACATAGAAATAATTACAGATATGTACGGCTATGATAGGTCACTGAACGTTTTATCTTTCTGTTTTTCCCCCCAGGCATGAGCGTTTATGGAGGAACACTATTCTTTAAAAAACAAAACAAAACCCAAAAAAACAAAAAACCTGTAATATAATTCAATGACACAAAACTTTTGTGTGTGTGTGTGTGTGTGTGTGTAAATAATAGTTTAGCATCGGAACACACTCACTCTTTTGGTGGGTGTGGTTAGCCTCAGCCGTGAAGGAGAGCTGCTGCTGCCCTGGGGAACCGTCTGCCCAGGTGCTGTGGGACAAGCCAAGGCCTTCTCCAGGGGACCCTGGCCTCTCACGACCCTGGGTCACTTCTCCTCTAGCACCTCTTCTTCGAACTGATGTAGGATGAAGTTCAGCCCTTACACTGACGGTCCAGGCATTGCCCCACATTGGCCCCCGCTCTGCTGTCTGGCCTTACTTAGCTCTCTGCCCAGACTTCTGTGCCCTCCGTTCCCAAAGCATATCTGTCTTCTCTTCTCTGAACCTGTGTACATCCTAAACACCTTTTAACGTTAGATCAAAATCCGCCTGCTTTATCTTCCTGGCCTCAGTAGTGGGAATCAGTGTTCCTGCCCTCAACTCTTCCATCTCTTGAATTTGAAATCTGGCAGATAGCATCAGGGGTAATTATTTATTATTGCCAGAGATGACTATAAATTCCTATGAGGCAGAGATGGTCACAAGTATTTTTTTTTTTAGCTCCCTGCAGAGCCTGGCCACTGTCTGGTTCTTGGTATATAGTGGATGCTTAATAAATAATTGTAACAAATAAATAAATATTTGTTGACCAAAAAAGTAAATAAATGTTTGTTGACTAATTGGTTTCATGTCCCTTAAGATGAGCTGTTCTTAATTAATTTAATAATAGAGGCCCTTTTTTTTTTTTTTCTCAATGTGGCATACAAACAACAGGAAAATCTTTTTGGAATGAGGTGGGATACAAATAAACAGTAAAAAATTATTATAAGACTTCCAAAATGTTATTGCTAACCTATGATCTTTTCCTCCATTTGGTGTTTTCTTTCGCAAGAAGTGAGAAAATTTTTAATTAGTGCTATCTGTGTATCAGCTCTGGATCGACCTTAGAATTCTGCTAGATGGCATCGAAGCTGTAATGCGTAGACTCCAGTGGTTGAATGTTCAAAATATAGCACACTTCTAAGGATCATTTTAATATATTTAACTTACTTTTATCTGAATAATATTTATTTAGTGTTTCTTGTGACACTTATTGCAAGTGATAGTAATTTAGCTAGTTAATCTGAAATGGGTTGTTGTGCTAAAGACATATAAAAGGTCCTAATTAAGAACCAAGTAAATAAATAAGTCTTTAAAGGAGATTTAAATCTCTCCACAGACTTGCCCAGGATGAGAACTTTCCCTCTGTTAATGGTGATTGGCAGGTTGTACTCGTGAGTGTGGCAGGTGCCAAGGAGTCGTTGTATGCTTTGAAGAAGATCAGACAAGAATACATATTTAATTCCACCCTAGTATACTAAAAACACCCTTTTTTTTGGTGACGGTTTTATTGAAATATAATTCACATACCATACAATTTACCCACTTATAAGGTATACAATTCAATAGATTTTAGTCTATTTATAGTTGTACAACCATCCCCACTATCAGTTTTAGAACAATTTTCGTCACCCCACAAAGAAACCCAATACCTTTAGCTATACAATACGTAGTCTTTTTGTGACTGACTCGCTTTATTTAGCATGTTTCCAAGGTTCATCCGTGTAGTGGCATGAATCAGTACTTCATCCCTTTTTTATTGCCAAATAATATTTCGTTATGTGGATATACCACCTTTTATCCATTCATCGCTTCATGGACATTTGGGTTGTTTCCACCTTTTTGGCTATTAATGGATAGCATGCCTAAGAACGTTTGTGTATAAGCTTTTGTGTGGACATAGGTTTTTATTTTTCTTGAGTGCGTACATAAGACTAGATTAACTGGGTCATATGCTAAGTCTGTGTTTAATCTTTTAAGAGAACTGCCAGATTGTTTTCCAAAGTGACTGTATCATTTTACATTACTAGGCACACGTTTAATGTGAGAAAATAGGCTCATGTAATATGTAAGAGGGTTTCCACATTTGCAAAATAGTGCATTAGTTCACATTTCAGAGTTTCTCCCATTGATATTATTTTTCATAACAACTTTATTGAGGTATAATTGACATCCAGTATGATTCACCCATTTTAAATGTACAACTCAGTGATTTTAGTAGATTTGCCAAGTTGTGTGTGTATCACCATAATATGATAATTGATGCACATCACATTGTCTGGGCATTTTCATCACAGCAACAAGATCTCTCTTCCCATTCCCATTTATTTGATCTGTCCTTACTCATTTAATGTTGTGATTTGCTGGCCCCGGTGGTAGATGAGCCAAAGGGCTAAGAAAACTTCATGGCTAACAACATAAAACTGAGACTCTTCTATCAACTTAATGTTTTGTTTTTTTTTTCCAAGCCTGAGTAGGTTCACAATCTCATATTGCAGTTTTGAAACCTAGAAAGTTCTGAAAATTGAGAATTTTTCATTACTCATTTGGTGGAAAAGCTTGATCTGAACTGACATGTAGATAGGTATAATAAATTTTTGTTCCATTTAATGTAAATAATCATATCTTACTATAGAAATATTAATATTTGATTATGGGGTGCTTCCCCAGCTCTCATTGAAGATTTATAATAAATATGGATAATAAGTATGCCTCATTTTCTTTCAAAAATCTAAATAAACTGAACTAGCATAGCATACCTGGCCCCAACAGTTTTAGATATGGTCTCATGGATCTGCTTTTGGTTTTAGCAACCAGCACCTCAGGGCCTTTGCACTTGCTGTTCTGCTGTTCTTCTTCCTGGAAAGTCCTTCTTTCAGCTATCCTCTAGGTTCCTGCTTGTTATTCAAGTTTCAGCTTCACAGGGATTCCTTTCCTGACCACCCCAACATTTGTACTGTTTTCTCCCCCTACTGCATTGCCTTGTTTTATAATCTTTAGGATATTCATCCTCGCCTGATGTGATCTAACACATTTGTTCCCTTGCTTGCTACCTATGTCTCTTCCAACATAAGCCCCATGAAAGCAGGGATCCTGGCTGTTGGTTCGCTGAGATGCTGCTGACAAGGCACTGAGCAGTGCAGTGTGAGGAACACGCCTCCTGGCCACCGCAGCCCATCCCTGCTGACACGTCTCCTGCTCCTGAGCCAAATCCATCTGGCTCACCCGTGCGGAGCGAGCTGGTCTTGACCTAATGGGGCACTGCTGAGGAGCTGCTACCTAAGACTTCTGCCTCTCCCAGCACATCAAAAACTAAACGTTTGGTCTTCACTCTTGTGCCAAGCTCCTGTCACCATGGAGATAGAGACAGGAAGTTCTCTGAGTGGTTTTCAGACCCAAAAGGGAAGACCACTCAGCAGTGAGAGGTAGTAGACTATCATTAGCCTTCAGATTATCTTTAGTCTTCAAAGCTAGATTTTCATCCATGTTTTTGGGTCAGGAAGAAGGTTGTGACCAAAATCAATCTGCTCTTCTCTTGTCACATAAGTAGATGACAGACATGCTTTCTGATAATGATGCTCAAGATAAGAGAATGTGTAATTTCCTCCGTTCTAGCTCTTTGCCTCTCTATTTATACCTGGTTTTAAAGGAAAATGCTCATGAAAGTCAAGGTCCAGTAAAGACATCCTGGCCTCAGTTTATTTGGTTGTTAGCTGTAAGTGTCCTAGCTGAAAGACCAGTTGTGACAGCTGCTCCTGGCTGTGGTTCCAAGGGCCTTTGAAGGTCACTCCAGAGGGCATCCATGTTGGCATCAATGGTCTGAGTCTTCATAAAGTTCAACCAAGTGAGAGTGTTGTGAGTTCCACTCCTAACCTTATACCTCACCTGCTGGGTCACTATGGGGTGGTCTCTTCATGCCTCTGAGACTGTTTCCAATTGGTGCAATGGGGAGGTGATAGCCTCCCCTCCCCCACGTGCTTATGGTAAAGCTTAAATGGACAAACACTTGTAAAGTTTGGCACAGAGGAGGGCCTTGATCCTGCCCATTCCCTTCTTTAGCATCTCCCTAGGATTGCTTGATTTGCTCGAAATCATTTCACCCCTTTAGAATATTAATGGGAAATTAAAAACCAGTGAAGCTCAAATATATTTTATGAATTTGCTTCAACTTTCTAGGACAGCTGACACCCAACTCCTTTTGATTCACAAAGTGGAAATTTGGTAGGGTTGAACTTACTCCTCTATTTCACAGTAAAAGAGGGGGAGTGGGCAGCAGAAAGGTGAAAATGGAGGGTGGGCGTGTTCAGTGCATCGTGCTGTATCTAAGACTCCATTCTGTTTGGTCCTGTGAAAGCACTGGAAAGTTATAAGAGTCTGAACTGCTGGGCATGCGGGGCTGAGGAGGAGTGTGTGAGCAAAGCATGATGAATGTCAAGAGCAAGCTTGGTTTACAAATGAGGCATTGCATAAACAATAAACATCGAGGGAATTTAAGGTTTTGGTCCTAGTTTACTTTTATGTAAAATGGACTTAGTCCTTCAGGGGCTCTGTCTTTTCTTCATTAAAAAAAAAAAATCCTCAAATCTTGTATCACTACCACGTGTTTCTGTATCTGCTTATTTCTTTGCCATTTTGAAATAAAGTTATAATTAAGGGTTGACAGAGCAGAGAGTTGAAACTGAGAGGGAATAAATTATAAGAATAACTTCCCATAAAAATTCAAACTTTATATGTAGTTTCAGTTCATTACCTGGGCTTTAAGAAGGGGAGAGCCAGCTTATCTCTTAAGCTAGCATCTCATCCTTAGAAATTTAAAAAATGTGAAGTTTGGTTCTGGAGGGTGAAAATGTCATTTCTTGAACACAAACGAACATTGGGAGAACTAGAAGGGGAAAATAACAGAAAATGAGCTTAATGTACACACACTTTGTTCCGAACCCAGCCCCTTGGTTTGTTCAGTTCCCCACAGACTCAAATGCTCATGCACAGAGTATCACGCCATAGGGCGGGTCCCCTGCCACCCCACATTTTGAGTTGGAACTGTCATCTTCTTGAAAGTCTTGGGCAAAGTTCAGACTATTGGCATCAGGATTTTATTTCTGCATTGCGGGAGGAGGGCCTTTCCTGAGGACATTGACGGAGGGCAGGGGGCTTGCGTAAAATGTTTGGGGATTAGGATCATGGGATTAGTCTTATTTTTCATTATTCGTTCTTGATTTCATTTGGAATAAGCTTCACACATAAGTACATGTGGTTTACTTTAGAAAGGAGGAAAAGCCAGCTTGGCCCTATTTCCCAAGGTCCTTCAAAAGTCAAGGATGACCCAGGCCATTTGGATTCTTTTTTCCCCCAAGGCGCCCAGTATGTTAGGAAGTGAAGAAATGACAAAGCATAGTTCAAATTGTGGTTTATTTTAAGTGTTTACATTGCACAAATTACGGCTTTTTAACAAAGGGGACCTGTACAATATAGTTGAGCTCTTCCCAAGAAAATAAAAGATACAGTAAAAAGAAGTTGTAATGTCCCCCTAGGCTGTGTGGTCCAGGAAGGGGATGGCACAGAAACAGCCTTGCCTTCCAGGGCAGTGGTTGTTCTGTGACTGCACCGTAATCTCCTTAGGAGATAAAGTGGCAAGTCTAAGTTTAAGGATCTTTGAATTGGAGGCCTGGCCCAATGGCTGGTCCCTGGAAAGGATCCTAGAGCTACCCTGAGCTGGGTCTTCAGGGAGCTTCCCAGGACAGTTCTTATTACTTTTTGTTGCAATAAGCATGTTTTTGTCCTAAAGCCTTCCTTCACCCTGCAATCCCTTCCTGCTGTTGCCCAAATCTCTCCTCCCTCCCTCTTTCCTTCTTTTCTCCCCTCCCCTACCGTCCCTTTCCTTCCTTCCTTCCTTCCTTCCTTCCTTCCTTCCTTCCTTCCTTC